>NC_061511.1:33987285-34020922 GCF_022539505.1 Lolium rigidum | reverse complement strand
GTCTCAGATATTTGTATGGCACAATGTCAACGATGCATGCACCTCCACGGCATCTTTGGGAGCGACTGCGACCATATATATTTTACGATTGCCTCGAGATTGTTTTCGCTAGCGTAATCCCGCACGTGTAGTTTGACCGACTGGCACAATTTAGTTCAGTACTAACCATATCAGATATGCTCTGCTACTCGTTGACTCCGTCGTCATTGTCTCTCTCCTCCTCGTTCATTCATCAACTCGAACCAGCAGATCGAGCGGCTCATATATTTGATGCATGCACCATGCACCAGCACGGCATGCATGACTAGGTACGTGCTGCGAGTGCGACCATACATATTTTATGCTTCCCTCAAATTATTTTTGTTCTAATCCCGCACGTGTGGTTGGACCGGCTAGCACAAGTGAAACATTAGAAATTCGTTCAGCACCAATCATGTCGGAATATTTCTTGGCGAGATCGAACACCGGCCGCCCATTTCCGTATTCTATTCACTTCTTGCTGTGTGCCCTCTTTTCCTTCCAGCATGGACATGGCCACTAGCTGCGTAGGACGAGTGTCACTTGGCGTGGAGGCGGCGGCGGCAGCTCTCCGGCGGGTGTCTCCTCAGATGCTGCTGCTCGCCGTCAGCGCGATCCTCGCGTGCTGGTGCGCCGGGCGCGCGCTGGAGTGGGCGTGGTGGAGGCCGCGGCGGCTGGGCGCGGCCCTGAGGTCGCAGGGACTCCGTGGCACGGCGTACCGCCCGCTGGCCGGCGACGAGCCCCTCAACGCGCGGCTCAACCGCGAGGCCAGGTCCCGGGCCCTGCCGCTGCGCTGCCACGACATCGCGCCGCGGGCGATGCCGCTGCTCCATCAGCTCATCAGGGACAACGGTGCGTGCTCTGCTCTGCTTGTGCTTGGCTCACTCCTCTGTATCGGAAATCATTTGCTACCTCTCCCCAAAATAACCAAAACACGCCGCTCTGCTTGTGCTTAGCTCACTAGTCACTCCCCTGTTTCGAAAATTTGCTTACGGACACCACTATTTTACGGCGTTTGTTGCGTTTGTTAAAATATACTGCCCGATTATATCTTTGCCATGAACACACTATCCGATTATACCTTTGCCATGAAGGGACGGGGCCAGCGGGGGACAGTCTCCCTCCCTATGATTAATATTTTTCACAAACATCCCTTTAAAATTTGCAGATTTGGCTCCTAAATTTGGCAAATTATAGCTATTACCCCCTCCAACTTATGTGATGTATATTTAGCCCCCTTTGTTTTGTAATCTTGGCTCCGTCTCTATTGCCAGGTACCATTACAATTCTGTGACACATTTATCAGAATACACTATCAGGCTAAAAACGAAAAGTTTTGCACCTTGTCTTCAAAACCAGTCAAAGCATGGTCATCTCTCATCCCAAGCTAAAGACGGATCTAAGGGTGGTGAAGCTGTATTGGCGGCGGGAGAGGTTTTTAACACCACCGGAGCTCGTGTATCTAGCTGAGCGGCGGCTCGATTCACGACAAAGAAGAGGCAGGAAAGGTACGGAATGGTGGCGGGACGAAGACAGGAAAACAGGAGAAGCCTCTACCCCCGAACTTGGTCGGGCGGAGGGGACGATGGGACGCAAGGTGGAGCGTTTCGAAGTTTCACCACACGTAGTTGGTTGCTCCTGCACGTGTAAAGTGAGTTTTGGGTCTCCTCATGAGTCCCAACTTGGAGGAAGCCAGATATGTTTCTCCCTTCCAAAAGTATTTGGAAGTTGATGGTCACTTTGTCCGTTTTCTAAAACTAGGGGTGAAAATAGAGCGGAAAATTTCTGACTTTTCCATGGAAATACATAAATGGAACTGGAAAATATGAAAACAGAAAGGGAATTTTGCGAAAATAGAAACCAAAATAGAATTATTTTGACAGAAACAAAAACAAAAGCAAAAAACAGAACAATCGTGGTCCGAGCAGCAAAAGTGTAAACATAATTTATGTTTCCTTCTAAGACGGAATTTTTGTTTTAGGGTTTGATGTGCATGACCTATTCCAACTATCATAATATGTGACCTTGTCAATCCCATCCCAAAGCAGACCAAGTAATCCCTTAGTTACTTCGAGGAAGCTTTCATGGTTGGACCATTTCCATATTGTCGAGTATATTGAGCATCAATAGTAGGGTTAGGGGTAAGATTTGTCGGTTTCTTGTTTTGCTTGATTTTTTTTTCACGATTCAAGTGGTATCTTGGTTTCGACAAACATCTGCTTTTCGCTCCGTCTCCGTACTGTATTTTGTGTGCATCTTCTTTCAACGGCTGTTTTCGTATTTATTTACTGGTTTTTTATTTGTTTTTACTACCACAAAAAATATGAAGATAATTGTGCCACCTAGTTTTGTCTGTTTCCGCTCCGTTTTCGTCCCTAGCTAGAATTGTGATTTTAACGATTTTCTTTTTAGGAGTTCCACATCCCCTTTTTTCTTCTGTCGTAGCTTAGCCTCTAAATGGAGTTTCCAGGAACTAGATATTTTTTATACTACGAAGTACTACATCTGAAATACAGCCCATGTTTCCCAAGCTGAGATGTGGCCGACTTCATCAACTACACCATGGGATGGCGCCGGAGATCTTCCGCACGGCGAAGATCACAAGTTCCAATCCAAACCATCAGTGGCGACGGCAGCCTGGCCTTCCTCTCTCTTGGCTATTCCACGGAGGTGATGTGCGCTCAGCGGCGGCTCAGGGTGGCCGGTGCCCGGCGGCCTGGGAAGCCATCCGAATTGATCCCGGGACGGCGCGGCCGCGTCCTCCCCCTTAATTAGAGCGGTTCCCTCGGCCGCGTCGGAATCTATTCTGCCGCACTGCTAGTGCGCACCCTATCCATTTATGGGAATCTTTCATACAGACAAATGCGGTATCTTTTGGCACTCCCAGTCTCCCATAGTCCCATTCCTGCCTATGTCCTACTGTTTTGAATCAAGGAGTTGAAGATTATTTCCATGTTTCCTAGTATGTTAATTTGGGGACCGATGCGAAGTTTTGCCACAAGTTTCTATGTTCTGAATCTTGAGCGTTACTGCCAGTACAAAATTGATTCCTTGGCTGGAGCTTTTTTATCTTTTGGTAAAATTATTCCCAAAATGTTGCACTTATTCATACTTCAATGAATATCATTTCATTTCTTTAATTTTCACCTGTTAGTTCTGCTTCAGCTCACTATTCCGAGGAAAGAATGCACCCAGATACCATTATATTCACTCTTCTGTATGTTGGTTTCATTGGTACACAGTAAAATACAGGGGTAGGCTATTTACGGAACGAGATCCTCTGACGTAGAGCTAAATACTGCAGAGGGACGTCGATCGTGCTGGTCCGCTCGTTGCGCATCTGACGGCATCAGCTCGAACCGCTGGAAACACAGCGAAACAGTCAGCTCCGCGAAGGAAAAGGGCGCCCCCATAGAAAACTGATACCTGTATCAATTCATACATCGTATAATTGTTAGAATCACATACTCCGCTTTAGCTGTTTGAGCATTTTGCCGCTAAATGAAATCATGTATAATTGTCCACTATAGCCTCATTTAGCTCCGATTTAGCCATGCTATAGCTGTTTTGGAAGGCTTCTGCTATTTGCCAGAGCGGGCTATTTAAAACATTCGATCACATGATTTACAGGTGAGATGTTCATCAGCTGGTTTGGGCCTGTGCCTAGGGTAACCATCACTAAGCCTGACCTGGTGCACAAAGTTCTGTCCAACAAATTCGGACATTTTGAGAAGTTCATGTTTAGCCATGTTTTGAAGATGCTGCACAACGGTGTGAGTAGCCAGGAGGGTGAAAAATGGGCCAAACATCGTAGGATCATCAGCCCTGCTTTCCATCTAGAGAAGCTGAAGGTGACATTAATTTCCATCATTAACATGGCAATGATTAATTATTAGCTAAGTATTTAACTGTTGTTTCAATCTGTGAAAATGGCAAGTTTTGGCTTCAACTTTCAGCGCATGTTGCCTGCTTTTGCCGCATGTTGCACCGAGTTGGTTGATGGATGGGAAAGTATGGCCACCAGAGATGATGAGACAATTGAGGTGGATGTTTGGTCTGAGATGCAGAGACTGGCAGGGGATGTTATCTCCCGTGCCGCGTTTGGCAGCAGCTACCTTGAAGGAAGGAAGATTTTCGAGCTTCAGGGGGAGCAGGCTAAGCTCACCGTGCTTGTCCTGAATAAGATATACTTCCCTGGTTACCTGTGAGTTTTAGTTTGTTATTCTTCTTCCGCGTTTGAGCAGTTACTGACGCTCAGAAAATTGTTCTATTATTCTACAATACAGTTACTATTGGATTTCTTGTGCATACAGATCCTTGCCTAATAGAACAAACCGAAGGAGGAAGCAGATCGCTGCCGAGGTTGAGAGGATCCTGAAAGGCCTCATTGCGAAAAGAGAGGAGGACCTGAGAACTGGCCAAGGTACAAGCGATGATCTTCTAGGCCTGCTGCTGGAGTCGAACATGGCTCACCGCAGAGGGGGCGGCGGCGGCCTCATGACGGATGAGGTGATCGGAGAGTGCAAGCTGTTCTACTTTGCTGGCACGGAGACCACATCCGCTCTGCTCACTTGGACTATGGTCTTGCTGTGCATGCACCCGGAGTGGCAGCACCGCGCGAGGGAGGAGGTCCTGCAGGTCTTGGGCAGCAGCAGCACCCCAGATTATGACTCTTTAAATCGCCTGAGAACCGTAAGTCCTTGGTAATTTCTTCATTGGTAAGTCATCCGGTCGTTGTACTGAAACAGATTGCATTTGCAGGTGAGCATGGTTTTGCACGAGGTGCTTCGGCTCTACCCACCAATAACTGCGATCCACCGCCGGACGTACAAGCCGATGGAGGTCGACGGGATTAGGTACCCGGCTGGCGTGATGCTGACTATACCTGTGTTGTGCATCCACCATGACAAAGACGTCTGGGGGGCAGACGTGCACGAGTTCAGGCCAGAGAGGTTTGCCGATGGAATCTCCAAGGCGACAGCTTCCGGGTCCGGGAACACGCCGGCACCCTTCTTCCCGTTTGGTGGGGGCCCCCGGGTCTGCATCGGACAGAACTTTGCACTGCTCGAGGCTAAGATGGGGCTCGCCATGATCCTTCGACGTTTCTCCTTGGAGCTCTCACCAACCTACAAACACGCACCATTACCCATTGGCATGTTGCAGCCACAGCACGGCGCACAAATCAAGCTCAGGAGGCTTCATTGATTTGCTTATGCACATAATATACTTGCTGTACCTTGTATCAGATAATATTAGACTCTAGTATGTACTACTATATGTTGTATACCATTCCAGATGGGTTGATTTTCATATAAGATGTATTCCTATATAAGGTGTGTTTTGATAAATGTAATCCCGTCAAAGATTAGCTTTGGCCATCCATTTTTTGCATGGGGTAACCTTTTTATCATCCGCTTTGTTTGCTCCCTCCTTTTTATGTTCGGTGGGTTCACAAATTCCTTCGATGCCGTAGTAAAATCTAGTTGCCTTTCTTCCTCATCTCTACTTAGACAATCATTGTAATCCATGTATTTTTTTTGTTTGAATATCCAGTTTGATGAACTCTTCATCCTACGTATTCTTCTAAGAAATTTCATATGACCACCTAAGTAGCGTTGATTATGCCTCTACTTTGAGTTTTCTTTTTTTATCAGGAAGGAAAACTGTGCATATAGCCTATATAGCCCCAATGAAGGATAAAATGTTGGGCTGTTAGTCTACAGCAAGCCACATTGTGCAAGACCAAAAGGTACTTCCTGTTAGATTATATGTTTCGGTTAAGCCAGACTTGTAACGCAAGCTAGGGTTTTAGGCTTAGTCGGTTGGCTCTACTATTTATATCCCTTGTACCCCAAACAGTTTTGTATCAATTGTGAGACATAATACAATCTTACATGGTATCGGACTAATCGATCTCGACCTATGGCGCCGCCGCCTAAGCCGCCGCCGCCGTCGCGGTTACTTCGACCAGCAAGCCAAGGCCGCCGCCGCCGCCGAGGCCTCGGCCTCTTCTACCCCTCCCACGGCTACTCCTCTCTCCTACACGGACACCATAGCCGATGTCACCCCCTTCATACCTATTACTTTAGATCTTGCCCAACACAACTACTACCATTGGCGCCACCTCTTTGAGGTTCACCTCGGCGCCGCAACCTCCGTCATCACATCGCCGCCGACGCCGCCCCTCGTCCTGACGACGCTCGCTGGATCACGGATGATCTCGCCATCATCCAATGGATCTACACACGCGTGTCCACGGAGATTTTCAATCTCGTTTTCCGTGAGGCCGCCACCGCCGCCGCCCTGCGGGCGTCCCTGCGCCAGCTCTTCCGAGACAACGGCGACGCCCGGATCAACAACCTCCACTCCGCGATCCGCAACACCCCTCGGGGGACTCCTCGCTCATCGTCTACTCGTCGGCGCATCCGGACGATGGCGGATGAGCTCCGCGAACTAGGCGATCCTATGCCCGATCGCCGGCTTATCAACATCCTTCTCCAAGGGCTCGGCGATCGGTTCAAGACTCAAGCGGCCATGATTCCCTTCATGCAGCCTCGCCCTTCCTTCAAGGAGATCCGGTCCCTCGCTGCGAACGCCGATGATGACCTCACACGGCGGGAGGCGCGGCCTCACGTCTTCGCCGCCTCCACCCGGCCGCCCTGCTGCCTACTCCTGCACCGGCAGGCCCGACGAGCCAGCCCACCGCCGCGGCGGGACCCCGGTACCGTTTCCGGCCTCGGCCGGGCAGCCTCCTCCGGGCTGGCGTCCCAGCCCCAACTACAAGGGCAAGAATCCGATGTGCGGCCGCCGCGATCTGCCACTCCACCGGCCGCCTCGACGCCCGCGCCGGCACTGCCGCTCCTCCCGCTTGGCGCCCGCCACCGGCGGCTACCGGCGCCTGCGCCGGCCACCTGCCGCGCCGCCTACACGGCGCCCTCCTCATGATCCCTGGACCGGCATGGTCGGGCTTGGTCCATGCCACGGGCGGCCCCTCTCCGATCGGCGCTCCTCCAGCTTACACGGGTGCCTGGGCGGCGGGTCTTCGCCCCCACACTGGTTCCCCTGGACTCCTCGGCCAGCGCGCCCCGCCGAACGCCTACCACGCCGCCCCGGCCTACTACGATGGGGGGATGCCATACATGTCATATCAGCACCCCCAGATGTTTCAGCCTTCGCCTGTCCTCATGCCGCCTGCTCCAACTGCCCCGCTGCATCAGCCGACCTCCGCTCCTTCACCGAGCTGGGACCAATCTGCGTTCTTGCAGGCCATGAACAACTTCGCTGCCCAGGGAAACTCAGGTATGGACTGGATTTTCGATTCCGGTGCTTCTAGTCACATGTCCGCTTCTAGTAATATGCTTTGTCAAATTTTTCCACCACACCACTTTCATCCATAGTCCTAGGAAACGGCACTACTATACCTATATATTGCACCGGCCAAACCACCATACCTACACCCACCAAACAACTCCTCCTACGTGATGTCCTTATTGCACCCGCGCTAATCAAAAACTTAATTTCTGTTCGTCAGTTCACCCATGACAATC
The DNA here is from genome assembly GCF_022539505.1 of Lolium rigidum. Taxonomy (NCBI): domain Eukaryota; kingdom Viridiplantae; phylum Streptophyta; class Magnoliopsida; order Poales; family Poaceae; genus Lolium; species Lolium rigidum. The sequence goes on along the minus strand of NC_061511.1, from coordinate 34,013,357 downwards.
TTGTTTCTATGGAATTTGATCCGTTTGGTTTATCTCGTGAAGGACTACCGGACCAAAGCGGAGATCGCTCGGTTCAATAGCTCCGGCGACCTCTACACTCTCCATGGCGCCGCCACCCACGACCCACCCACCTCCATGGCGGCGTCCGTCGACCTCTGGCATCACCGTCTCGGCCACCCCCACAACGCTACCTTGTCTTCTATACTTAGCGAATTTTCAATAAATTGTAATAAGGATAGTCATAATACCTCCATGTGTCCCTCTTGTCAGCAAGGAAAACATGTTCGCTTGCCCTTTAGTTCCTTTACTACTTGTTAGTACCTTTCCTTTTGAACTTTTGCACTTGCGATTTATGGACATCTCCCCATACTAGTGTCTCTGGCTTTAAATATTATCTAGTCGTTCTAGACGATTTCACATACTTTGTCTGGACTTTTCCTTTACGCAACAAATCAGACGTACACACCATTTTCCTAAACTTTCAAAAATATGTCGCCACACACTTCTTTCTTCCCATTAAATTTATCCAATGTGACAACGACAAAGAATTTGATAACTTTCAAAACCGAAACTTCTTTCTTCAACATGGCATTCTTCTCCGATTTTCATGCCCATACACTTCACCTCAAAACGGCAAGGCGAACGCTCGCTTCGCACAATAAACGACATCATTCGCACCCTTTTAATCCACTCCTCAATGCCACCAAAATTCTGGGCCGAAGCCTTACGCACAGCCACCTACTTACTTAACATCCGGCCTCACAAGTCCAATACAAACTCTACACCATTCTACTCTCTTTACCTTAGTCATCCAAACTACTACGAACTTCGCGTCTTTGGCTGTCTTTGTTTTCCAAACACCGCCGCCATCTCCACCAACAAACTATCACCTCGCTCCATTCCACTGTGTCTTTCTAGGATACTCGATGAACACAAGGGTTATCGCTGCCTGGATCTCGTCTGCGGCCGCATCCACATCTCTCGGCACGTTACTTTTTCCGAGCATATCTTCCCTTTCTCCACACGGACACCCTCCCAAACTCCCATTGACCCATCGCCTACCCTACATCATCCCATAGCTCACCCCGCTAGGTTTCCTCACCACTACACCGCTCCTACCGCCACCCCGGTGCCCTCCTCGCTGCCGCGGCGAACCCTTCAGCCGACTCCACTTGCCGCGACAGCGGGGTCGGCTGCTTCCTCTGCCGAGTCCGCACCTCCACCTGATACACCCATCTCCCCCGCCGCTCCTTCTCCACCTATTCCACCATCTTCGACGTCTAACTCATCCGCTGCGCCTGACGTCGTTGTTCATCCCACTCCACCTCTACCACCCCATGCTGTTCCTACCCAAGCTCCCACAAATGCTCACACAATGCGCACTCGGGCCAAAACGGGATTTCACGTTCCAAAAGGGCCGCGTCTCAATCTTCATGCCACCACTTCTCCGATCTCCCCCATCCCTAAAACCTACAAAAGTGCTCTTCTCGATCCTAACTGGGCTGCCGCTATGCGTGATGAGTTTTCTGCTCTCATTCACAATGATACATGGCGCCTTGTTCCTCGCCTGTCGGTGCAAATATTGTTTCCGGCAAATGGGTTTTCCGCCAAAAATTTCTCTCCGACGGAACTCTCTCTCGCTACAAGGCTCGCTGGGTTTGTCGTGGTTTCTCTCAGCGAGCACGGCATCGACTACGACGAGACCTTCTCTCCTGTTGTCAAGCCTAGCACTATTCGCACTTGTTCTTAGCATCGCCACTTCCTCTTCTTGGCCCATTCACCAACTCGATGTCAAAAATGCCTTTCTTCATGGTGCTCTCCAAGAAACTGTTTATTGTCAACAACCTTTAGGCTTCGAAGACTCCTCTGCTCCCGATCATGTTTGTCTCCTTCAAAAATCTCTTTATGGTCTCAAACAAGCCCCTAGGGCTTGGTTCCAACGTTTTTCAACTTACATTCAAACAATCGGTTTCACTCCCTCTCTCACCGACACCTCTCTTTTTGTCTATCACACTTCCACACACACAGCTTATCTTCTTCTTTATGTTGATGATATCATTCTCACTGCTTCCACTAAGACTTTTCTTGATCATATTATTACACTGCTTAACTCTGAATTCTCTATGACTGATCTTGGTGTGCTTCATCATTTTCTTGGCATCACTGTTACCCGTCACTCTAATGGTCTTTTTCTTTCCCAACGTCAGTATATTCTAGATCTTCTCAACCGCGCAGGCATGATTGACTATCAGCCTGCTCGTACACCTGTCGACACTAGCGCCAAACTCTCTGCTGATGGCGAACCATTCTCAAACCCAACTCTCTACCGTAGCATTGCGGGTGCACTGCAATACCTTACTCTAACACACCCGAAATATCTTATTCTGTCCAACAAGTCTGCCTATATATGCATGATCCACGAGTTCCTCACTACAATCACATGAAACGCACTCTTAGATATCTAAAAGGAACATTAGATTATGGCCTTCACATAAACACCACTTCACCTACCAGTTTGACGAGCATACTCGATGCGGACTGGGCTGGATGCCCCGACACTCGTCGGTCCACGTCCGGATACTTGTGTTTTTATGGGTAACAATTTGCTTTCATGGTCTTCTAAGCGACAGGTTACGGTTTCACGCTTGTCCGCGAAGCTGAGTATCGAGTTGTTGCACATGCGATTGCTTGAGACAGTTTGGCTCCGGCGGTTGTTGGCTGAACTTCATCGTCCCATCCAGCAGGCCACTATTGTTTATTGTGATAATATTTCAGCGGTTTACATGTCCAGCAATCCGGTTCAGCATCGGCGGACAAAGCATATTGAGATAGATATTCACTTCGTCGGGGAGAAAGTTGCTTTGGGCCAAGTTCGAGTTCTTCATGTTCCCACTACAGCGCAGTTCGCCGACATCTTTACCAAGGGACTGCCAACACAGCCGTTTCATGACATTCATTTCAGTCTCAACGTGATTGAACCCCACGTTGACACTGCGGGGGGGTGTTAGATTATATGTTTCGGTTAAGCCAGACTTGTAACGCAAGCTAGGGTTTTAGGCTTAGTCGGTTGGCTCTAATATTTATGTCCCTTGTACCCCAAACAGTTTTGTATCAATTGTGAGACATAATACAATCTTACACTTCCCTCATAACTAATTCTGAAGCCTGAACAAACATTACAGAGAACCTATAATGCAACATCGAGCATCTTATTCACATTCACTGTGTGCTGCTTACAGAAAGAGGTGACCACTCTACTACCTAGTTCCACTTCTATTTGACACGAGCCTGCAATTTCAACATGTAAGAGCATCTCCAGTCGCGTCCCCCAAACCGTCCCCCAAAGCGCGCCGGATTGAGCGTTTAGGGGACGTGTTTTGTTCGTGCCGCGTTTGGGGGACGTCGCTCCCCAGCCGCGTCCCCCAAACGCCGCCCCCAAACATTTAAAATAATTTTTTTAACACATAAAGCATTTATATCAAATGTAGCATATGAAAAAAATGTTTTCGAGGATTGTTTTCAAATTAAATTACAACAAACAATAAAACAAGTAATCAAATATAATAAAAAGGGCTAGATGATACATCAAGGTGCCACGGTATTTCCTTTGATCCTCCACAAATGCTCAACGAGATCAGCTTGAAGTTGCTCATGCACATTGTCTGTCACGGATCTCTGCGTGCATGACCACAAAATCAGCAAAATCTGCGGGCACCTCATGATCAACCTCCACGAGAGGTCCTTGACACTCATAGGGACCAACATGTGACCTAACATGATTCTTGCGGTCATCCTCGATGATCATGTTGTGCATGATCACACAAGCCTGCATCACCTCCCACATTTGGTCGTGAGACCAGCTTAGAGCAGTGTACGGACAATGGCAAATTGTGCTTGAAGCACACCAAATGCCCGCTCGACATCCTTCCCGCAAGCCTCCTGTCGTGTAGAAAAGTGAGAATTCTTCGGACCTGATGGATTCGAGATTGTTTTGACAAAAGTGGCCCATTTTGGATATATACCATCGGCTAGATAATAGCCTTTGGTATATTGGTGGCCATTGATCTCATAGTTGCATGGTGGAGCATGCCCTTCCACTAGTCTGCCGAACACCGGAGACCGCTGCAACACGTTGATGTCATTGTGTGATCCCGCCATGCCAAAGAAAGAATGCCAAATCCACGAGGTCATAATCTGCCACAGCTTCAAGCACCACACTTGCAATATCCATGACGCCCTTTGTATATACCTTGCCAAGCAAACGGGCAGTTCTTCCATGCCCGGTGCATGCAATCGATGCTTCCAAGCATTCCGGAAATCCTCCGGCAGCATTTTGTGCCATGATCCTTGCGATCTCTTCCTCGGTTGGCCCTCTCAAGTAGTATTTGCCAAACTTTCCCACCACAGCCTCGGCAAAACTTGTACATGCACTCAATGGCGGTAGACTCACTCATTCGAAGGTAGTCGTCCCGTGTATCGGCGAGGTGCTCCGTATGCAAGCATCCTCATGGCGGCGGTGCACTTCGAATGGATGAGAACCCGAGAACGCCTACGGCGTCGACCTTGAGCTTGAAGTAGGGGTCGAACTCTCGAACGCCGTGGAGGATATTCATGAACAGGCCCTTGCTCATCCTGTGCCGGCGCCGAAAATTGTCGGCATGTGTTGCCCCGTCGGCGAAGTAGTCGTTGTGCGGCATGGCATGCCCCTCCATCCTCTGCCGGGGCTTCGACTTCCTTCTTCCCGGCCTTGATCCTCCGCGGCGCGGCCTCTTCCTCTTCTCCGCCTCGGCGTCAAGCATGTCCTGGAGGGACGCGATGATCGGCAAATGCTCCCGCGAGGTCGTCGTCGAACGCTTGCTCGTCCTCCGGCGGCGGGGCAACCATCTCATCGTCGTCGTCCATGGCTAAAGCAAAATCAATGGTTAAAATTGCGCCGAGGCGGACGACGCAACAAACGGCGACCAATCGCGCCTACACGGCAAGTCGTCGAGCACCTTCGTGCGCGGAGGTGGGGCGGATTTGACGGCGCGTTCGGGAGGCGGCGCGGCGACGCGGCGGCGGCGGCACGACCGGCGGGAGCCCCGGCCCGCGACAACGGTGCCGACTCGCGGCACGGATCGGACGCCCAAACGGCGGGGAAATCCGGCGGCGGCGGTGGGGTGGGAGGCGCGGGAAGGAAGGAGCGACGAGAAAAGAGGCGCGAACCAACGGTTTATGCAAATAGTCGCCGACATGTGGGAGCCCGCCTCGCTTTTCGTTGTGTCCGGCGTCCCCGGTGCGTCCCCTGTGGGACGGGGACGGGCTCGGGGCGCCGGACACCGTATCGGGGCGCGCCGGACAAAAAAGAGCTTTGGGGGACGCGACTGGAACGCTTTTTTTGTCCGGCGCGCCCCAAATCGCTTTGGGGGACGGTTTGGGGGACGCGACTGGAGATGCTCTAAGTGCGAAAAAGGCATCTCCGCAAGGCAAGGAATAATGACAAATTACACTACTCTTGCTTCTCGATGCAGGGAATGATAGTCTCGCCCTCCCGTAGAATTTGGCTCCTCTATACCTTTGCTTTCAGAAGAACACGCAAAGCACCTCCCACACAAGAGCAATTACAACAGTACTAGTAGCAACTACTCCATCTATTCACTAATATAAGTTTTTTTTTTACTTTTTAAAGATTCATCTATTTTGGTATGTATCTAGTTTACATTTAGTGTGTAGGTATACTAGTTATGTTATGTATATAGTTTATTTTGAAATATCTAAAACATCTTATGTTTACGATCAAAGAGAGTATAATCTACTACGAGCGATTGGATGTTCCTGCCGACTAGTGCTTCCTGAGTTACCGAATTCAATTGCTTTGCCTCTTTGTTCATCCCTCAAACCAGCGTCCAGTTGCACGGAAAATGCTCAGTTGAACATGGCGGCACCTGCTCCTGGCGGAAATCGAACTGCCATTGGTCCACGTTTTCAGGTAGGGTCACCGCAACAACTATACCAATTTTCTAAATTAAAGTTTATACGCATGGAATACAACACAGCACACAGGTGGACCAAGAATTAAAGTGTCTCTGCACACACCAGAGTTCAGATATGGGACCCGCAATCACATGGGGAACACATTTTCTCCATCATCCAAACGGAATCGTCAACCATGCTTCTCTCTCTCCATGGTTCATCTCACGATGGCAGCCTGGCAGCCTAGAGTAGTAGTACTATGACGGAGGTGGCGGCGAGCATCGTCGGAATCGATCTGCGAAGCGAGCCTGCCGTCGGCCATGCTCAGCCGCCGCGTTGTAGACTTGTGGATGATAGGACCTGCGACACCTCAAGTCTGGGACTCAGCTGATCTGGACGACACAACGAGCTCGCCGGTGGCAGCGACGTGCTGCGGTACGACGGGGCGACGGCCATCCTGCTGCATAAACAACTCATCCTGCCGACACAACGAGCTCGCCGGCGGCAGCGAGCTCCTCTGCTTCGACCCGGCATTCGTTAGCACCGCCGACACAACATGCACGCCGAGGCAGCGAGCTCCTCTGCTTCGACCCAGTCTGGGTCCAGCACCGCCGACTCCGTCTCCATCAGCTAAACATCTGACCGAGCGCCGCTGTGGCGATCCACGCTGGAGCATGCCGTTGTGGCGTCCCTGCAGCTGGAGCACGCCGGTGAGGACAGGCGCGGGTGGCAGGCGCGGGCGGTGGCATGCGCGTGGGGGCGCGGGTGGACGCCGGCCGCCTCCTTCCAATAGAGCTGGGATGGACGCCGGCCACCGCGGCTCTCCCCATCTCCTCGATTCCTGCGCCGTGGCGGCGCTGCCTGAAGAAGATGACGACAGGCCCTGACTTTCCTCCGTCGCCGGGCCACAAGCTCGCCGGCCGGCACATCATCCTCAGCCACTCTTTGATTGTTGTTTGAGCTCTCGGTTTTGGGGAAGACAGCGGTGAGGCCCATGGGGGCGAGAAGAGCGGCAGGACGGGGCTATGGTGCACACGACGCCCACCTCGAGGCAGCCAGCGAGGCCCCCGTCATCACCTCGTCCCGCGACGGGTGCATAGGCGTCGACGACGAGCTCGACTGTGGAGCGATCCGAGCTGGAGTGGACCTAGCGCGGTGGTGCAGTCGTCCTGCCGAGGCGCACCACGCATGATGTCGCGCGGTCGCTCCACGCGCTCACGCCGTCCGCCAACGGCAGCGAGCTACCTCGGCTCCTTCTGCCGTCCCAGTCACCCAGGCCGGACTCGTCTGCCTGTTTTGCTCCACCTACCTCGGCTCCTTCTCCGGCCCAGCCACGCGCGGCGGAGGCACTGTGCCCCGACATTGTCTATGGTGCAGAAGCCACTGCCGCGGCCTCGTCCGCTTGAAGGCTTTGCAGCACCGATTAGAGCATCTCCAGTCGCGTCCCCCAAACCGTCACCCAAAGCGATTTGGGGCGCGCCGGACAAAAAAAGCGTTCCAGCCGCGTCCCCCAAAGCCCTTTTTTGTCTGGCGCGGCCCGATACGGTGTCCGGCGCCCGAGCCCGTCCCCGTCCCACGGGGGACGCTCCGGGGACGCCGGACACAACGCAAGCGAGGCGGGAGTGGCGGGGCCGACGCGTCGGCGGCACGGTTAGTTCTAACCTAACCGTCGCCTACCTCGCGACGGAAGTTGTTCGCGCGCGCGTGACACACGGCGGCATCTTTGCCTTAATGGCGACGGAGGGGCAGGCGAGACGTCTCGTCGGTGCTGCGCGGCCTCCACGCGTCGCCGGCGTTCGCACGCCACCGCCCGTTCCCGCGCGATCTTCCCGCCTCTTCTCGTCTGTTCCCGCGCGATCTTCCCGACGCCGGCGTCTATAAAAGGTCTCCCGGCTCATCAATGGTAGCCACCACACCCCGCCGGCAACAAACACAGCCCTCGTCGCTCCACAGCCGTCTCCTCCATCACCCCGCCGGTAACAAACACAGCCCTCGTCGCTCCACAGCCGTCTCCACCAGTGGCAATGGCGAACCGCCCCGGCGATGGCCACTTCCCTCCACCGCCGTCTCCTCCATTGACGAGCCGGCAGCGGCGTGCGGCACTCGAGGAGGCGCTCGAGGAGGAGGCCCGCCAGCGGCGTGAGGCGCGACGGGCGGCGGATCTTGCGGCGTTCTCCGCCCCGCCTCCGCCGGCCCGAGGAGGCCGCGGCGGCGGCGGCGTGGCGGAGAGCAGCGGTGCGACACCGTTGCGGCGTTCGACGCCTCGACGGGACAAGAGGCGCGACGGCGCCGGTACCGGGAGGAGATGGAGCAGCGATGGGCTGACGAGCGCCGGCGCCGGCGCGATGAGCGGCGGCGGCGTTCCGTGAACGGCGTGACTCGATCGAGCGCCGGCGGCGTGAGTCGATCGAGCTCCAGCGCAGCGGCGACGGCGGAGGAGCGTCGACCGGCGGGGAGTCGGCGCTTACGGCGCTATGGGGGAGGCGGGCGGAGCGATTGGCGGCGGCCGACGCGTATGCGGCGGCGATGATGGAGGCGCCAACGGATGTGGAGGAGGAGGCGCCAATGGAGGAGGAGGCCGAGGCGGAGGAGACCGAGGTGGAGGACGACGACGACGACGACGACGAGTTCGGCGGTCCGACGACGACGCCCCGCACCCGGACGAGACGGCCGATCGGCAACGCGCCCTCGTCGAGTCCTTCGAGTCGGAGAAGAAGCTCCGGGACGACGCCCGTGCCCGCGAAGAGGCGGAGATTCGTCGCGCCATCGAGCTCTCCCTCCTGCCGGCCCGGCAGGGAGGGCGGAGGAGGACTATCGGCGGGAGCGGCACCGTCCGGCCACCGCCGAACGCAAGGAGAGGAGGCGCGCGCAGGAGGAGCTGCGGCGTAGGGGAGGCGACGACGGGGCGGGGCCGTCGAACGCGCCGCCGGGCGGTCGGTAGCCTAGGTTTAGATGAAATCTAGCCGTTTTCATTCAAACTTTGTAATATATAATCAAAATTGAATGAAAACCTTTATTTTCCTGCACAAATATTCATTTGGGGGCGGCGTTTGGGGGACGCGGCTGGGGAGCGACGTCCCCCAAACGCGGCACGAGCAAAACACGTCCCCCAAACGCTCAATCCGGCGCGGTTTGGGGGACGGTTTGGGGGACGCGACTGGAGATGCTCTTACTCGAGCAGAAACAGAAAACAGTTTCTGGGAACACGAAGCCACTGTACTACGGTAGTAGTACAACTACCCCACTACTGTCCAGAAAGAGGTCCACAAGACAACAACCGTGTATTACGTGCTCTTTGTATACGAAAAAGCCACCTGCAGTACTAGATCCCACAATATTTCTGAACCAATGAGACGTCGAGTTGCCGCAGGTTCACATGCCGCCCGGTTCCATCTATGCAGCTATATGTTTGGGGGACCACAAGTCACATATGACTTTTGTACAGAACAATGAATACCAGAAAAATCTCAAAATACAAGCCATCAATTGAAAAGAAAATAATGAACTAATCGCTCTGACAAAGTAGGGACAATGTTTTTATTCTTTGATAAACTGCTTGAAATTTGGAGATCTAAAACTCCTACTCCCTCCGGTTCATATTAATTGACTCTAATATGAATGTATCTGGACACATTTAGTTAGATACATCATATGAAGTCATTATATGAACGGAGACTCGATCCTCAGTTCAGGTCAAGATGGTAGTCATAGGACCTTCAAATTGGTTGCTTCCTAGAAAAAGCTTTGCCATGTCAGTAAGATTTCCGATAGAGGATGCAATAGGCCCAGTGAAGCTGTTTGATTCGAGATTTATCTTTCTAAATTCTTTAGATTTCTAATCCATTATCAATTGCAGCACTTAAATTGTTCTCACTTAGTTGTAGTTTAGTTAACCATGGGAAGTTCCCTATGCGATGTTTAGGCTTGCTAGGGCACGCTGGTCCACCATATCTACCACTAGAGCTACGGTATGCAGCTTTTCCATATGTTCCAGATCCAAGAACAGATATACAACTAATTGTAATTTAAAAGGTACAGAGTCAATCCGAAAACATCAATCAAAACTCAGAAAAGGGCTGCATTACCGTACTATGGTATCAATACAAAATTTTGAAGACTAGGTAATGGACAAGGAGGTTCTGTAACCTATGGGAACTCAAGAAAAAAATATTGGTCATGTACAGGCTAACCAAAACAAAGAATTGAAAAATACAATAACAACTGGCCAGGTGTTACACCAGTCTAAACTACCAATATCCCTATTGGAAAACTTATATTGTTCTCTATCCCTTAAGAAAACAAAGATATCTTCCACTCAAAGCAGAAAGAAACAAACAACAGAAAAAAATTATCTACCGTTAAATAGAAAGAAATAATCACATAAAAGAAAGGAAGTGTTAATCTGCAAATTTTATGTACCCCTCTATATATGTATCAATATAGAAAGGTCCATCGATAATACAATATTATTGTAAACGGGTAACCATTTCAAATGAAAAAATGAGAGACTAATGGATAAACATGGTTCACAGTAAATACACTTGCATGAAGTTATAGAAATACAAAAGAAATTCAAACATTGATAATGTATTCTCCCAAATACAGCCCATGTGAGTAGTAGATTAACTGACTAGATTCCTTTATATAACCGAACGCAAACCATCAGATGTTTCCTTACAATTTTTGTATGGCCAACCAATTTGCACAAAACCATGTAGAATATACTGAAGAAATAGGCGTTGGTACATATCCAAGCTAGTGCCACAAAACGAAAAGATTAGACCCATGTCCAACAACTGATTTTTATGAGTGTGATGCTGCTACTTCGTGTTGACCATCTGATGACCATTTTGCGAAACAGGGAAAATAAGGCATAACCCCCATAAATGCTTTAGAAGTGGAGAGAACCTGCACTTTCCGACTATCCATATCGTACGATATTGTCATGTCCCAGCCAGTGAGGAAAATCAAATTACAATCTGGATGGATTGCAATGCGGTACCACTCCTCTCCCCACCCATCATCTTCAGGATAATTCTTTCCAAACAGTTCCAAAACGTTAACATTGTGCTTTAGAGCATCTCCAACAGACGCCCTAAAAGCCCCGCGCGGCAAAAAAACCGTCGGTTTGCCACGCGCGGGTGTTGCCGCGCTGCTCCAACAGACGCGGGAAAAAGGCGCGCGCGCCAAATATTTTGCCGCCCGCGCGCTTTCGCGCTATCCCGCGCGGGAAACTTGCCGCGTGCGCTGCCGCGCGCGCTATATCACGCCACGCGCGAACGCGGCCAACTGCCACTTCCTCCACGCGTCGCTCTCTCTCCTCGCCTCTCTCCCTCCCGCGCCGCTCCACCTCCGGCCGCTCCGCCTCCGACCGCGCCGCCTACGCGAGATGCCTCCGCGCCGCCGCTCCTCCTCCGGCTACCACGGTGTCCGGGCGCGGCCGAGCGGTCGGTTCGACGCGGAAATCCGCTCCGGCGAGGAGCGGATCCGCCTCGGCACGTTCGACACCGCGCACGAGGCGGCGCGGGCGTACGACACCGTCGCCTGGCGGCTCGGCCGCTCCCGGCGGACGATGAACTTCCACGATGTCTTCACGCGGGAGCAAGCGGAGATGCTGGCGCCGCCGCCGCCGATGATCACGCGCGAACAGCAGCGCCGACAGCGGGAGCTGGAGCAGCGCCTCATCATCGCCGAGCGCGACGAGGCGCTGCGCCTCGAATGGGCGCGCCGCTTCCCCGAGGACATCGCCGCCACGGAGGCCTTCTACGGAATCCACACGCAGAAGGAGGAGGAGAAGGCGGCGATGAAAGCGAAGAAAAAGGCGAGCCGCGAGAAGCGCCGCGCCGAATCCGCGGCGAGGAAGAAGGCCAGGGCCGAGGCGGCGGCGAGGAGGAAGGAGGAAAAGAAGAACGGCGCAGGGCCGTCGACCATCGTCCTCTCCTCCTCCTCCTCCTCCGACTTCCAGTGGACGACGACGTCGACGCCGGTGTCGGACACGACACTGAGCAGCTCCGACTTCGACTGGGAGTCCGACGATCAGTCGGAGGAGTAGATTATTAGTATTTTCGTTTAAATGTCGCATTGATCGCGCACTTTTAAAATATATTCGTATTTTCGATCATATTTGCATAGTTTGTTTGATGAATTTTCAAAAAAAAAAACGGTCGGATTAGCAGTTTGTGACGCGCGCGCGCTGCAAAATAGAGCCTCTGCCGGAGGTGCGTTTTTCGCACACCAACGCGCGCTGTAAAATACAGCCTCTGCCGGAGGTAAATTCGCTATGCCGCGCGCCAGCGGTATACAACGCGCCCAATCGCCGGTATAGCGCGCCGCGATATAGAGCGTCTGTTGGAGATGCTCTTAGGGTCCAGTTTGCACTAACATAATTATTCATATGCCAATAGTGCAGATATCCCTGAGACTGTCCAATGTAAAATACATAATGATGGCTTGGCGTATCGATTTCCCTTCAAACTTTCCCCTCCGTATCCACCATTAGTATTGAAGACTCGGTGGAAGTGAGATGCATCCTTCCATTCAGAAAGATAGCTTCACCATAACCCATGTACATTGTTTCAGATCTCCAGTGACTCTGCATAGATGTCCATCATCCAGTTTCCGACGAGTAGATCGCCACTTCCCTGACTTGTTCAAAACTATTTGTCATGGGAACAACTACCACAAATTTGGACGGGAGATCTGCTTGTCTTAGATCAAAAAGGCGGTCTTCCAGAAAACGGTAACCATCCGCTCTGTCCGGGAATTCTATGGGAGGCAGCACAGTCCAATTCTCGGTCGTAGGATTGCACACGACATAGCTGTATCCGTCTTCCTCCTCAGAACCCGCCTCCCTCCAACATTTACAAAGGAGCAGGGCGCCGCCGAAGCATTGTTCCACCGTGATGCGTTGGTATTTCCTAGCCAAGAAGGCGAGGGTGGGATCGACAATAGGTGGGTAGCCACCCCCTGCCAAATCATGGAAGCTGTTGTTGTTGCCATCGCAGTAGCCAAAGAAGCCGGTGACGGTCCGTGGTGACCTATTGTGGATGTCCAGGTCAGAGCACAGGGCAAGCCACGTCTTGGAGACACACTTGAAGCGGCAGAGCGACTTGTAATGCAGCCGCGACAAGATCTCGATGAGGACGTCATCGTGGAGGCTAACCGCTCGCCGCTGATCCTTCATCTGCCTCTTCTGCAAACGGTAGAGAGACGGTTCGTTCAGATCCATGATTCCCTATCGGACTATCTTGGATGGAAGATCGGAAGAAGGAACAGGCGTATTGCAAACCTCAGATGCTACTGGAACAACGGCGGGGAACAGCTTCTGCGGCGCATGGGAGGGAGCGTCGTCGTCGCAGACATGGTGTCCGGTCTCCGGCCGGCGGTCCTGTGCCACCTCCTTGAAATAGGCTTTCGTCCCGCTATATTAATATAGCAACCAAGATACACCAAGCTTGCTGGAACCGCAGCACAACCAAACCCAAACAAAAAACACAAAGAAAAATAAGAGAAACAAATGCCGACTACGGCTGAGCGACGAACACGAAAATGAGAACAAGATCAAGAAAACTCGCTTTGTTTAGTACCCAAGACATGACTCCATGGGAAGACCAATAATCATGCCACCGCACCCGGAGATGAACCACTATGTGGCATATCTGGATTTCATGCTGTACAAGACCCGCAGGGAGTTGGACAACGCCCTCACCTTTCGCCAAGCACATTGCCCCTGAAGATGAAGGACCCATCCTGAAGAGTAGTATCACTAAAGCACTATCGTAGGTGTGAGTTTGTATCAGGATCCCCTTGTATTGTAGAACGAATGAATGGTTCTTCAAACCAACGGTGTGTTAGCTTTGTAATGTGTGATGCTTGGTATGAATGAAAAAGTGTTGTTGGTTTTACCCCTCAGCACTACTCAAGTTTTCAAGTTTTGAACTTTTTAGACTTTAACCAAACAAATCATAGAAATTTCCCTCTTATCTTATCATCTACCTAAATGTTCAGATGGCCCCACCAACCCGCAGCACCAGTCAAGATGCAATGATGCAGATGCTGCAGATGATGATGGCAGACCGAGAAGTAGAAAGAGCTGAACGACAAGCCAACATTGCTGCACTGCAGCAGATAGCTTAGAACAACCAAGGCCACGGAAACCATGATCACCCAGGATCAAAACTCAAGAACTTTCAGAACACCAACCCACCTATGTTTAGCAAGACAGAAGAGCCACTTGATGCAGATGACTGGCTCCAAACTATGGAGAACAACTTGGAAGTTGCGGGAGTTGAAGCCACAGAGAAAGTACTGTTCGCCACCCACTACCTGTCAGGACCTGCAAGAGCCTGGTGGACAAGCGCCCGTGCAATGAATGCGGGACAAATGATGACTTGGGAGGACTTCAAACTCAATTTCAGCAAATACCATGTACCGCAAGGACTGATCAAGAAAATGAGAGACGAGTTCCGAGAACTAAAGCAAGGAGGGATGTCCATGGTGGAATACCGCGACAGATTCCTCACTCTGTCAAGGTACGCCCCGGACGAAACCGACACCAACGAGAAGAGGAAGGAGAGATTTCTGAATGGACTGCACGATGAGATGCAGACTGTGTTAGTGAACATTCCGTTCGCTGACTTGGAAGCCCTTGTGGACTCAGCCATACAGATGGAAGGGAAGCTGCACCAAGCCAACGAGAACCGCAAGAGAAGAATGATGCACCAGAATGGACCCCACCATACACAGAAGTACCGCAACAATTCAACTGGAGGATTTACCCCAAGACACAACAAGCCAACTGCTCAGACGTATCGCCCAAACTACACCAACAACAATGGAGGACCCCCGAAGCCCGGAGGCAACAACAACAGCCACAACAATAGCAACCACCACAACAGCAACAACAACAATGGTAACAACAACAACCTCAATAATGGCCCAAGGACTGGAAGCAACGCTGTCCCCGTCACCCCAAAGGACAAGTCAACAATAACCTGCTATGAATGTGGAACTGTGGGTCATTACTCTAATGAATGCCCCAAGAAACTTGCCAAGACTGCCCCCAATACTGCTGCACCTGCCCAGCAACAGCGCCGCTTCACAGCCAGAAGGAACCCGAACAACCACAACGGCCGTCTCTACCACATGAGTGCCACCGAAGCTCAGGAAGCACCCCATGCCATGCCAATGATGTTTTCTTGTTAATCCAATTGCCCAATCTCTCTTAGGAACCTAACTTTTCTTAAAATCTCGGGACGATATTTGTTTAAGGGGGAAGGGTTTGTAACATCTCAAATTTTAAAACAAAGAGAAAATGAATTTCTTTTTTTTTTCAAAAATGAGAACCAACAAAAAACTTTTATTAAATAAGGTGCTATGCATAGTGCTTGCTTAATAATTGTGTGATTGCCAAAATTCTTATGTGAACTACTTTGAAATATTTCAAAACCCTAAACCTCACCCTGCTTCTTCATCATCCAAGTGAAACCAAAATAAAAAGGTTTTATTTTAAAAGAAGGCCTATGTAAGCCTATGGCTATTTTTGCAAATGATAAACTTTGCCATGGCTATCTTGTGTAGATGATTTGAAATTCCTCAACAAACCTAACCTAGTGCTTACCAACCCAATTCAAGGTGAAACCAAAAATAAAATAACAAAGTGCATAGAGGCATAGGTGGCCCTTAGCCATAATGGCAAATCTTGCCCTATGCCCTCATACCCTACCCAAATGGTTTGAAACCTTTATCAAACTCAATCTAACCCTAAATAGACCCTAACACATGCCCAATTGGATCAAGTGAACCAAAATAGAAAAATAAGAAAAAATGCAATTCAACACACACATGTGCTTATGGACATTTTGCAAAATTTTGACCTGGGCCAATTTGGCTTGTGTCATTGCTTGTAGAATGTTACTAAACACTTATTCACACTTTGTGAATCAAGAAAACCCAAATCAAATCAAGAGAAAATCAAAAACCAAGTCACATATGATAATGGTCGTATGTGACACTTTTAACATCTTACCCACTTTGAGCCCTGGTATTAAGAGTTTTCTAAACTAAACTTTGTCAAACCTTTGCACCTCATCCAAGACCTCTTCAAGGTGAACAAGTTTTGTGTTGACCACCTTGACCAATTCTTTTTCTATCTCTTATTCTCATCAAGCAAAGCTGCAACACCAAATCTGATTCTAGATTCTACCCTTTTTGGTTTTTCACAAAACCACTCCATTTTGAACACCACCACCACTATTGTGTGACTTTGATCACATGAAGCAATTCCACCAAGTTTCATTCAAAATTTTCAAAATTTGTTTCATACGGCCATTGCATCAAACACTTGGTGAGCCAAATCAAACCAAATCCATTTTACTATTTTCAAATAGTGTTTGCCCAATTTCTGCACACCACTTGGTCAAGCACTGTCCCCTGGTCTCCTCCAACACTTTGCCCTAGCATTGCACCCCTAGCAATGGCAAGACATGGCCATGCCATGGCCATGCCGGCCATGTCTCACATGTGCCATGCCATCTCCCCCTCCTCTCAACTCCAGCACTGCACACCTTGTCCCCCTGCTCCCCTTGCTCCCCTGGCCACGCCTGTGCACGCCCTGGTAGAAAAGGAACACGTCAGCGCCGGGAACGGGACGTGCCCCGACGCGCTGATACGTCTCAAACGTATCTATAATTTCTTATGTTCCATGCTACTTTTATGATGATACTCACATGTTTTATACACATTATATGTCATTATTATGCATTTTACGGCACTAACCTATTGACGAGATGCCGAAGAGCCAGTTGCTGTTTTCTATTGTTTTTGGTTTCAGAAATCCTACAAAGGAAATATTCTCGGAATTGGACGAAATCAACGCCTAGGGTCTTATTTTTTCCACGAAGCTTCCAGAAGACCGAAAGGATCACGAAGTGGGGCGACGAGGCGCCGCCACACTAGGGCCGCGCGGCCAGGGCTGGGCCCGCGCCACCCTAGCGTGTGGGGCCCCTGTCAGCCTTCCGACTCTACCCTTCCGCCTACTTAAAGCCTTCGTCGCGAAAACCCCAGTACCGAGAGCCACGATACGGAAAACATTCCAGAGTAGTTCACCCCTGGACTATGGGTCCATAGCGGTAGCTAGATGGTTGTCTTCTCCTCATTGTGCTATCATGTCAGATCTTGTGAGCTGCCTATCATGATCAAGATCATCTATCTGTAATGCTACATGTTGTGTTTGTTGGGATCCGATGAATATTGAATACAATGTCAAGTTGATTATCAATCTATCATATATGTTGTTTATGTTCTTGCATGCTCTCCGTTGCTAGTAGAGGCTCTGGCCAAGTTGATACTTGTGACTCCAAGAGGGAGTATTTATGCTCGATAGTGGGTTCATGCCTCCATTGAATCCGGGACAAGTGATGTAAAGTTCTAAGGTTGTGGATGTGCTCGTTGCCACTAGGGATAAAACATCGATGCTTTGTCTAAGGATATTTGTGTTGATTACATTACACACCATACTTAATGCAATTGTCTGTTGTTTGCAACTTAATACTGGAAGGGGTTCGGATGATAACCTGAAGGTGGACTTTTTAGGCATAGATGCATGATGGATAGCGGTCTCTGTACTTTGTCGTAATGCCCTGATTAAATCTCCACTACTAGGGAAAGGCCCATTGCCGGCGCACCTAAAACCCCCATTGCCGGCGCACCACGAGCCCGCCGGTGCGAACGCGCCGGTGATAAACGGACACTGCCGGCGCACCAGGTAGTGCGCCGGCGATATCTCTGCTACTGCCGGCGCACCACCCAGCTTCGCCGGCAAAGATCTATTCCACCGGCGCACTATCAGGTGCGCCGGCAGATAGTGCTTCCAGCATCGGCGAATGCCACGTGCGCCGGCAATGTGTCATTTAGGTGCGCCGGCAATTAATTCAAAAATTCTTTTTTCCACTTTTTTCCAGCATATTACAATACAATTTTGACAGCAATACATATTTGACAGCAGTATATATTTAAACGCAGTTCATATTTATACAGTATTACATGCAATATGAGAAGCACATAGAGAGCCAAGTTTCATTTCGGTATCAGTACACAAATACGCAAGTCTCGTTTCGGAATGTGTTGATTCATACAACACACATGTGCATATGCAACACCGAACGGCGAAGTTTCACAAAGTTAGAAGTCTTGGTACATAGTCGTCACAAGTATCGTCATACACCTCACAATGTAGGTCCTAACCTAAACTAGAATCACATAGAACATGACCAACATGGTCATGACCATCATCACGAAGGCCATGGTCTTCATCCGGTTCCTCCTCATGTCCCTCATCTCTCCCGCTAGATAACGGGCGTATCTTCCTTCCGCCTCCACCCTAGTGGGGTATCCCTTGTAGCTGTTGCCGCTGAAACGGTGCACCTGTCTCCGACAGTCCTCCCGATCGTCGTAGACTCCAGGAACCCTCCCCTTGTACACGACATATGTCGTCGGCATCTCCATTCACAAGACAAGTAAAACGTTAGTACCAATGCAATGAACAAGTGCCAACTCAAATAAGAGACAAGTAGTATGAACTAAATAGCATGTGCCTCATACTTTGTTGGTCGAAATAAATAATAACATACAGGGATGGGGTCGAGTGAGGCTAGGTAGGATGCACAATAGATTGATATTTGTGGCCATCACACCAAGCCTCACCGGCCCCACCCCGGAGTGTACAAGTGACCGAACATTTTAATCATCGGCCAATGCAATTAAGAAGTGCGAACTCAAATAGAAGACAAGTAGTACGAATTAAATAGCGTGCCTCATACTTTGTCGGTCGAAACAAATATTAACATCCAGGGATGGAGTCAGTGAGGCTAGGTAGGATGCACAATAGATTGATACTTGTGGCCGTCGCACCAAGGCTCACCGGCTCCACCCCGAGTGTACGATTGACCGAACATTCTAATCATCGGCGAACTCCAAATACGAGGCAAGTAGTGGTCGAGTAAATGCAAATAATTATTAAGCTATGTACGCCATAATCTTGAAATATATAGCAAAGTAAATGAAACTACGGACACATGTTCACATGCACATTCATACAACTAAATAAAAGCAACTACTCGATTCTATGGGAATATATAACAATTATTACGATACGGAAGTTCAAGGACATATCGTTCAAGCTTTAGCAAGTGTTCCCGTCGTAGGATCAGGTTGTACGCCTAGGGGGAATGGACGGCAGCCCTCAAGCGAGTTGAACGGCCTCTCATCACGCGACATCTCCAAGCGGAGGTCTATCTCGTCATTAGGTGGTAGACCATAGCCGTAGAAGAACTCGCCAGACCTATTGTTGACATCCTGCAGGATTATCGTGCAAATGAACTGCTGGATGCGACCCCGGTTCTTTCTAATCTCTCTATCGGGGACATCCGCCATGTTTGCAAACCTGTTTCGAGATTATCCGGCAGCAACATGTCATCTGCGTACTTTATGTACTCCTGCATCCGAAGGATGGCGTACCACGCGTCCATCCCATTGTCGGGCGTCGACTGCCCGAGGCAGGGAAGTTGGTTGTGTGGGTTAAGACGAAGCCTCCTCGGGATTTCCTCTCTACTTTGAGGGGGCCTGCCTTGTTGGCGAAGCCGGTGAGAGCATCATTGAGAAGGGCCCCGATGTGGGAGTAGTCTTTCTTGCGGTCCCTACCCGAGTCGAGATAGACCGCATGCGAGTGTTGCGGGTGCACGACGATGAGGGTGCGGAACTTGTCTCTCGCGGAAAACACACGGATTAACCTTTGGAAATGCAAATGGAGATATAGGATAGAATTGTGATGGGGGACTAGCGAGTGATTACTTACTCGGGGAAGTAAGGGATGAGAATGGCGCCCTTCTTAATGTTCGCCAGCATGAAATCCTCGACCTGCTGGGTGGCAATCGCGCGATCCCCAGGGTTGCAGATGATGCTCTCCCGCATATAGAAGGGGTCCATGATCGCGATGGTCGGCGTCCCCTCCTTAACAATCTGGGAAGACATGCTAAGAGCAACTAGGCGAACCACACTAAAGTGGAGCGCTTGCATGCGATAGATGCTGAAGATGTCGTTGAACCGGATGAAGCACAAGTCCGCGGGGTACTTCTCGACGAAGTTCATGCCAGTTGGCACCTTCGCCACGAAGAGAGGGTAACCAGGATCTTTTGATTTGAGAAGAAGGTTCTCCACATGCAAGACAGTCTCATGCAAGCTCCTCATATCCGGGGTGAGTTTCTTCACGACATGCTCCGGCAGCATCGGTTGACCCAAGTGATGCGAGAGGTCGCCAATTGTTTGGCAACTTGTCAAGGAGTGGGACCTTGTCCTTGGATTTGGCCGCCGCCGCCTTGTCTTGGGCGTCCTTCTTATTTGCCCTCTTCCTCTTCTTGGGTTGTAGTGCTGGACCATCCATCGCCGTAGTGGCCGTAGCACGGAGTGTGTTTGGGCTCAACATATTTTTGACGGCGGCGGTGGCGACCTCCTCAGGATTTTCCTCCTCATCAGCCGTTTCTTGAGAATCGAACGGCTTCTTGGAGCACACATATTTGAAGCCCGGCGCATCCTCATGGACAACTTGTGAAGACGTAGGAATATCCCATTGGAAGTTGTCACGTTCATATTCCTCGGCCTCCGGCGCAGCTGGCTGTTGTGGTGGGGCGCCGACCTCCGGCGCAGCTCGGCCGTTCCGGTGGGGCGATGACCACGGGCGCCGCCGGCTGTCGTGGAGGGACGCCGACATGTGGCGCCGCAAGGTGCTTGTCTTTGCTTGCCGTCGACCCCGAGTAGGTGTTGATCCGAATTAGGGTCTTCGGCCATAGCAGTAGCCAACCCTTCGGTGAGGCCAGATTCAACGGGCTATCGTCATCGGCACCATGCGGTTGATTAGGAGGAAACAAATCCTCATAGCCCGGTAACGCCCGATCCACTTCAACCCGGTAAACGTCATCCGCCATATCTCGTGTGTGCCACTTCTTATCCAGGGGCCGAATGATGGACCCCTCGCGACGTCTTTGAGTTCGTCGTTTACTCTCATCAAAAAGGTGCATGGCGTCGAGAGCGCCTGCGAGAACATGTGTATGGCGTTAGAGAGAGGGCAAGGATGACGAAACTAATATATTAACTTGATCTACACATTAGTTAATTACCGTGAGGGCGTTGAGCTCGGCTAATGTCGACGGGCCAGCACATGCGGCGGCGGGCGTGCAAGTGACGGAGGGGCTGCTACCCGGCATGGACGGTGAATCCCTAGCACCGGCGACATTGCCGGCGGCCGGAGGAGTCTCCATTATAACATTGTCATTGCCGGCGGACGGCGGCACCATCGAGTTGCTGCCGTTGAAGCTAACCACTTGCATTTTCGGGGGGGGCCTTGTTTGCCACCCTCATACCACGCTTGCATAGCGTTGAAATCTGCTTGGACTCCGGCGGCGACTTCAGCTTTGACTTCAGGTACGAGTGTAGCTTTGAGTTGCGGTACCAGTTGCGGTACCAAACCAGCTTGGACTTGGGCTAGGATTGACTCCCTCATTTCCTCCGCCTCCCGCTGCTTCCTCTCATTACGCGCATTTTTATCGGCCGCAGACGACAAGCCATAGTGACCATGCTTGTAGCCTGTACCGGCGCCAGCCACACGGCCTCTATGCGGCCTTCTCGTCGGTGAATGCTCATTAACGATGTTTAGCGCCCGTACGAGAGGCTTGTCCCGAGCTACCCTGCCCGTCGACGCCTCGGGACGAGGAGCCTTCGTCACCTTGGGAGGCTTGAGAAAGTCTTTGTCTTTCTTCTTCCTGCGGAAGAAACGCGAACCATTTAGAAATGTTGCTACTATTATATGAACGATACTTGATCTAATAAAACCGGTAAATTGCTTACCAGTTTTTTCTCCAACGCCAGGACCTTCTGGTCGTTCGTGAACCAAATTATGTCGGTTACGACCTTCGGGTCCGTGACAAGTTCCCCGGTTAGTTTCTTCTTATGGTACCGGGACCCGATGAATCTTCTTTCAAGCGGGTCCTTGTACTTGAGCCAGGGGTTCTCAATGCCGGCATTTACATACGCCTCGTCCTCCTTCGCCCAATAGGGCTCCTTTCCCTCGTACCCACGGCTCCCAAGGTTGTGGTTGCCGATGTTAAGCTCCCGCATTTCCTTCCCCCACAACTTGCGATTCTTGGTTGCTTGTAGCTCTTCATTGGCCACAAAAGCATCAAAGTCCGCCTGGGTGACATGCGGAAAGGCGGAGTGGACCTCTTCGAAACCTTTGCCCTCAGCAATCAGCCTCCGCACCATGTACTTATAGCTGCTGAGGTGTTTGGTGAACTTCAGGAGGGCTTGTGAGTTCACAATGTTGTTGGTTTGATGACTGGAGGCGTAGTCGCCTAGGAACTTGTATCGTGCGTGCAACCTCGCAATGAGCTGGGCTCGCAAAGGCGCTTTGCTCTCAGCTCGGAGGTCCGTCTCGTTGAGATTGACGACCTCTCGGAGGATACATGCAACTAAAATCATTTTCTTGTTTGAACCAATCCTTTTTTGCTACTGCTAGCAATTAACCTCCTATGAACATAAAGAACCAAAACCAGAGAACAATACTGCTAGCTTTTCAAACCAATTTTAGCATTCAAACTTCCTTTTTGGGCAATTTTGTTGGACATCAAATTTTAGCTTTTCAAACCAATTTTAGCATTCAAATTTAACCAGGGTATTAAACACGAATTAAATGAACCAGGGTATGAGACGAGGAAGAACCCTAACCGGCTTGGGTCACCGGGAGATGAGGAAGAACGAGAGAGGGAAGGGGAGGGAAGGGGAGAGGGAAGGGGAGCGGGAAGCTCACCAATGGCGCGCGGCTCCTTCTTCTCCAACGGCGGCGCCGACGTCCCTCGCGCGCGGCACCTCCTTCTCCAATGGCGCGCGGCACCTCCTTCTCCACGGGTCTTCCGCGGCGGCGTACGTGGCGGTGGTGGGGGATGGTCGAGGGGATGGTGGAGGGCGGTGGGGGGGCGCAGAACGGCGGCGCTCGAGAGGGGGACTTGAGGTGGCGACAGAACGGCGGCGCTCGACGGTGGGGGTTGGAGATGTGGCTGTGCGGGGAGAAGGAAGAAGGGGAAAAAAGGTTAAGTCCTAATTACAGCTGATCCAGGGTTATTGCCGGCGCACCACATACCTGGTTCGCCGGGGACAAGTATACCCCGGCGAATTAATAAGCCTCGGTGCGCCGGCAATAACCCTGGATCAGCTGTAGTATTTTATTTCTCTTTATTGTATGTTTCTTTTCTTTTACCCCAAAAATTTATTTCTTTTCTCTTTATTGTATTTTTCTTTTCTTTTACCCCAAATACTGTAGTATTTTATTTTTCTTATCTTTTCAAGATAATAATGAAGCAATATGCATGAGTTATGTAAAAACATGAAGATATATATATGAGTTATATATACATACACAAAATATTGACCAACACAATATTAATTAGTCATACATAAAATATTGGCCATGACCATATGAGTAGTTATGAATTACACAAAATATGAGTTATAGATTGCAAATAAATTTTTACATCATTGATTGAGAAGAGTGTTTCGCTTTCTTCTTGCTTTTCTTGCTCGTCGTTGAATAATTTAGCCCCGTGTCGTGACTTCTTCTTTTGAAGGGTCGACCGACCTCGGTAGCGTGGTCCTGCTTCTTCTTGTGGTGTATGTTGTGTCTTCGTCCTCGGATTCTTCCATCATTGGGTCTCCGACTTGTCCTTCGAAGTCTTCCTCGTTGGCGACTCCATCCATTCCGACGATGGTCATCTTGCCTCTCCTCACGATAACACGGCTAGGCCTGGATGGGTCGGTTATGAAGAAGCATTGGTGCACGTGTTCTGCCAGTACCCATGGCTCATTCTGCGCGGTGGCGTTCGTGGACTTTGATTTGTTGGCTTCGGGTAGAAACATGGTGGTGAAATACCGGTCTTCTTTTCGACGCTCTTAGCCCATCCGATACGGAACATCGGCACTTTCTCCCCGAGCGTAGCTAAGCTCCCAGATTTCCTCGATTCTTCCGTAGTATCTAGTCTTTACGTCACCCGTCCAGGAATCCATCGTTACCCCTGAGTTCCGGTAAACACTGTTCTTGTCTTTTTCTTCCGTGTAGAATGTGTACCCGTTGATATCGTACGCTTGGTAAGTCATGATGTTGGGCGCGGGGCCATGTGACAAGGCCAATACTAGTTTATCCTTGTCAGAATCCATTGGTGGGGGATTAGCATCAATGTGGTCTTTGAACCAGCGCGCAAAAGAGGAGTTGTGCTCTCTGTATATTTCTGCTTCCGTCATCATCGGCTTGCCACTATTCTCTATCATGGTTTTGTGCTCTTTCAACCAAGGATCGATCAAGTCAATGTGTTGTAGCGCTACTAAGTTGGCCCTGTCAAAGTCGGAACTCCGACCAGACATGTGCACGTGCAGTTCCTTCCTTCCATTTTTGTGGCCTACTCCCTCGAACCTACGGAGGTACTTGTTTTGAGGCAAACCAACAGGGTCCTCGATGTCTAGATAATTCGTGCAGAAAGAGATGCACTCTTCGGTGAGCCAGCCCTGTACGATGCTTCCATCTGGATGTGACCTGTTACGAACGTATCCTTTAATGACCCCATTCATTCTTTCAAACGGCATCATGTTGTGTAAGAATGCCGGCCCTAGACTGACGATATCATCCATTATATGGACCAACAGATGGACCATCACGTCAAAGAATGCAGGCGGGAAGTACATCTCCATCTCACATAGGATCACCACGATCTCTTCCTGGAGCCTTGCGAGTTTCTTCACGCTTATCGACTTCCGAGTTATGACGTCGAAGAAGTTACGAGCCCGATCAGCGTTGCACGGACATGGTCATCCATTATACCTCGGATTGCAACCGGAAGAATCTGCGTCATCATCACGTGACGGTCATGAGACTTCATGCCGCTGAAGTTTCGTTTCTTGGGGTCCATGTATCCGCTTATTACCCGGAGTAACCGAAGGGCACTCGACTCCTACAAGGCAATTGAAAAATTGATCGACCTCGGCCGGACTAAAAGTGAAGCAGGAGGGGGACGAGTAATAGTCCGGCTGCTTAATCCTTTTGCGCTTCGACCGCCGTCCGCCTCCTCCTCCGATTGTCCCTCTTGGGCCGGCGGGATCCGAAGCTCTTCCCCGATGCCCAAAACTTTCAGGTCATGTCTTGCTTTCGGCCCATCTTTGGTCCGGTCCGGCATGTTGAGAAGAGTGCCAAGCAAGCTCTCGCACACGTTCTTTGTAATATGCATGACATCAAGGCGATGAGGTGTATCGAGAATTTTCCAAGTACGGCAAGTCCCAAAACACGGACCTCCTTTTCCATACACCAATGAGCGGCGTCGTTTCCTTTTTCTTCTTCTTCTCTCCAGGCTTTTGACGAATCTTTCCCGAGCCGTGATGACCCAGACGTACCACCGCATGGTGTAGTACACAAGTCGTTGACATAACACAAGTGAAACACCGTTCCACCCATATTACATCTCTCGAGTGGTACAACGAAACATATGCGAGTCCAAGGTATGTCTATAGAAGTACACACGAGCTGTTTACATAAGATCAACACAACCTCCTACTTTACAGTGAGGTAAAACTTCAAATAAAGCTCCAGAAGAATGACTCGTAGTCTATCTTATTGCTAACTCAAGTTCAAGAGCTACTTGGCTTGCTATAGAAATCTAGCTACTTAGGTGCTAGGATTAGGGAAAGATTCCCTTCTATTACTAGTCTAGGTTTCCATTATAACTGATGCAGGAGTTGACTCCATTGACTTCGTTGATTGGATTCTTCATCTTGTTGCAGTTGACTCCTTTGTCTTCGAGTTCCACGGTAGTTTCTCCTTCGGTGTATTGCTCTAAGAAGGGGGTTCAAACGAGATAGAATGAGTACGAGCGTACTCAGCAAGTTCATATTAGGAAATATGTGTATCATGCACTAGCTACAGCCATAGACCAGAAAGTCATAGGCCAATGCAAGTTTTTATAAACATTTCTTCAAAAGGTTTATTTTATTCTGAAAACTATGCCCGTCAGTCTTCACAGGTTGACCGGAACTTC
>NC_061511.1:33974541-33987185 GCF_022539505.1 Lolium rigidum | reverse complement strand
CGATTACTTCCGTGACAATGTAAGGGCCAAGCCATGGTGACTCGAGTTTTTCATGACTTTTTTGCGTGACTCGAGTTAACTTCACCGTCTCGAGGTAATCAACTAGCCAATCCTCTGGATCTTGCAGGCCGTCGAATTTTTTGAAGTGATCAGGCAACTTAAATCCCGAAGGGACTCGAGTTTTTCGTACTCTCCTTGTGAAGCACGGCAAACCGCACATATCCTCGTCGTTTAGTTCGGGGATTGTCGATGTTCCCTTCGCCTTGCCGTGCTCTGTCTACCCTTGCTTGTGCTGCCGTATCTCTTGCTCCACTTGTTCCTTCAACATTTGCTTGCTCGCTGCTGCCGTAGGTCGTGGACTATTTTGCCTTGCAGCCTCCTTCGGCGGTGTTGATACAAACGCCGTTCCCATGACTTCTTGTCCTCGCTATCGCCATATTGTACAAAGCCTCCCTTGGATCTCCTGGAGGTGGCCTGGATGCAAGGATAAAGGCTTGTGTCGCCATATACCCAGCTTCTGGTGTTTTAGGGATAATATTCCCTCTTGTGTCTATCGACATAAAAGACATATCGAGGTTTTGAACCAGGTACTCTCTTTCTCCTTCAGGTATGTGTTGCAATCTGGACCTTGCTCTGTTCCGAGCTTCTCTGTGACTATCTCCCGAGGTTCTAGATTGTCGACTTAGATCTGCCCTTCTCCTG
This sequence comes from Lolium rigidum, assembly GCF_022539505.1. Taxonomy (NCBI): domain Eukaryota; kingdom Viridiplantae; phylum Streptophyta; class Magnoliopsida; order Poales; family Poaceae; genus Lolium; species Lolium rigidum. The sequence continues at coordinate 33,986,483 of NC_061511.1, read as the reverse complement.
CTGGATGCAGAAGCTGCCTCCTTTCTCCTGTTCAACTCAGCTGTCTGTTTTTCCAATTCTCTGGCAGCTCGTGCGAGCCTATATTGATAAGCTTGCAGTTCTTGGACTGTAGCAGTTGTCGTCATTGGCTCCGAACCATCTATAGCTTTTGCAGCTCTATCCCAGGCTGTTTGTGGAAGTTGAACTCTGACGCGTGGTGTGGGCCCGACATATTTAGTGCCCATACCTCTCCTTAAATCTGAGGGATCGACATAGGGATTACCCAAATCGTCGAAAGCCTCTGATGTTTCCTCTTGATTTTCAATGGCATAAATCTGATGATATTTTGTACTCAGATCTATGTTGGGTTTGGTGACATCATTGTTGAGATTGATGAAGACCTTGCCCATTGTGATAGATTTGTCGATGAAGTCGTAACTGTCGACATCGCTTGAGTCATCGCTTATATATGAGTCCGCAGATGACTCGAACGATATGTCGCCGAAGATCTTGACGAGTTTCTCTCTTGCTCTGGTGCTGACGTAACGTGTTTCCGAAGTTTCTTCTTCTCCTGACTCGGTTGACGCTGTATAGCTTGAAAAATCGGAATCGACCGCCGACGATCCCGACGAAATCGGAATTTCGACACGATACGATCCTTCCTTCTCGACGCGAAAGTGAAACCTTCCGAACGTCATCTCCATGGGCTCCGCCAGATACGCATATGCATCCAAACGGGAGGGTGGGTGAGGAACAAAATCGACAAGACCAGTAGCGATCTGTTTACCTCGATCCATTGTGTTGCTTCCGGTTGACGATGTCGAAGATCTTGAACGTGCCATCGAGATCAGATCCTTACGCCTCTAATTCCCATAGACGGCGCCAATTGACAAGGTATCAACTTGTCAATGCCTATGGATTATAGGCTAGGGTTTAGTTAGAAGTAGAGGGCAAGTAGATCTCGAAGGTTTCAGCCGAAAAGTACTCGACGATTATGAAAACTAAGGTTTGAGAACAATGATTCGATGATCTCTTCGTCCCTCGACTCCCCCTTTATATAGGAGGTGGAGCCGAGGGTTTCGTTTTGTACAAGTTACAGAGTCCGGGACGGTTTCTAACTCATCCCGCCAGATTACAAACAACACTTCCTATTACAACTCTACTTTCCTTAATATATCTTGGACTCACGAATCTTCTTATTCTTCGGGTAGTGGGCCTTCATTAAACCCCGGGTACTATCTTTGGCAGGCCCATTTGGGATGCCTATGTCACTAACCCAGCCAAGTCCACCGAAAAGCCGATTATCACAGCATCGGCTGCTCCTCCTTCTTTGGGAGAGGTAGGCTCCACTCTCTCGGCTCTACCCTTTTCTTTGTTGTATGCTCACACTGCTCTTGTTCGACTGTCAGGGTTGTGATCTTTCAAGCTTGCTGACGTTCGATCCCGAGTCCATCGAGCCAGCTACTTCCAAGGCAGGTGAAGAGACAAGCCCCAGCACGGTCCATGGTCCACTCCAACGTCTCAAGGTTTTGCTCTCCTCCTCAGTTGAGACCTTGGTCGAAAACCCTGAAGCAGTCAAGGGCATCCTCGAAGACATCCAGCCCCATCTCCCGGTGACGCTGCAGGTTAAGCTTTGGCCGGCTGTGACTTTATCGGTCTTCAGGTCGAGGGTGCAGTTGGCTCGTCAAAGAATTACTCTTCGTCGCGCCCAGCTTCCGTTGAGAGCCGATATTGCAGACAAGTGTCAACGGCTCAACGAGAAGAAGGCCGCTTTAGATGCCGAAACCGACACTTCTGCTAATAGTGCCGAACTCGAGATCATGAGCAAGGAACTGGAGAACCTTGAAAAGAGGGCCAGGGAGACTAAGCAACTTATCCAAGACAAGGAAACCCTTATTGCTCGTTCTCAAGAGGAAGAAAAAGGCCTCACAGCCGATCTGAAGACCGATCTGGCCGAAATTCGTGCCCTGAGCAGTCAGCTGGTGACGGGCAAAGACGAGGACGACGAGGCCGAGATCGCCGAGGTGGATCGAATCCGTGCCAACGCCCTTCACGCCCTCGACGCGTTTCTTAAGTAGAGCCCCTCTGTGTAAACTGATAAATGTTTTGCTGAACTTGTCTAAAGTCGACGGATGTGCATCGGCTTACATTCTGAAGTCGATGTCTGTGCATCGGCTGTGATTTTTTTTTTACTGGCCGATTTTTCTATCGGCCCCAATATTCCACTGCGCATGTATCTCGCACATGTTCGTCTAATTAAGTGCCCCCCGAGGCGATTCTGTCAGGTAACTGCGGACATCGGCTCTGTAGTTAGCCAAGGCACTGTATTTGAACGTCGGCTCCGTTAGGACCAATGTTGACTCCCTCCAACTCATCAGCCGATGTAAACCCAGGACCAATGTTGACTCCCTCCAGCTCGTCAGCCGATGTAAACCCGTTGCCTCGTTAGATCGGCGTTGAACAGAGGTAGAACGTATGGTGAGGATAATTTTGGCCGATTGCTAGAATCGGCCTCCATGTTGATTGAATCGCTTAATGGAGGTTTTGCAACATTCGTCCATAGATCTTTGGGAAGTGTCGGAGCCGATCGCGTGGAACGGCTTCCTCCTTGTCCTTGTTACGAGAGCAGCTACCCTCATCTCTGTCCTTACCAGGGTGGTGCCCAGGTCCTACCATATTGATGTTGAACGAGAATCTTGGCTGGCACCTCCCAGGGTAAGTGCACTCCACCATGTTAACGGCGGGGAAGGGGTGTGTGTCGACTTTCATGGCGTACTGGCTGAAAATTAGACGCCCTTGTTCTATCGCCATTTGGATCTGCTGACGCCACACCCTGCAGTCGTTGGTGGCATGGGAGAACGTGTTATGCCATTTGCAGTATGGCTTTCCGTTCAGCTCCTGCGCCGTGGGGATCTTGTGGCCTTCGGGTACCTTTAGCTGCTTCTCCTTAAGTAAGAGGTCGAAAATCTGCTCAGCTTTGGTAACGTCGAAGTCAAACCCTCTCGGAGGACCTTGTGGCTTAACCCACTTACAGGACACGGGGCTTGCCCCCCGAGTCCATTCAGCCACTGCTACCTCTTGATCTCCCGCAGAACCTTCATCTTCATCTGCCTCAACCAGGACCACCGCACGTTTGAATTTATCCCGGTATACATCCGGGTGGCGCTGTTCATATGCCGACGGCTTCGCACCATGTGCGCCGGTGAAGGGTAGTCTCGCTTGGGAGGCCACGTCCTTGATCGGTGATGCGAGACCCACCACCGCCAACTCGATCGCTTCTTTTTCAGTCACATGAGCCGAATAGCATCGGTTCCTAACGGTCCTGAAGCGCTGGACATATTCTGACACTGTTTCTCCGCGCTTCTGTCGTACTTGTGCTAGATCGGCAATGCCAGCCTCGGAAGCCTCTGAGTGATACTGCATGTGGAACTGCTCTTCCAACTGCTTCCAAGTCCGGATTGAATCTGGTGGCAGCGATGTGTACCATCCGAAAGCCGATCCTGTGAGGGACTGTGCGAAGAACCTCACACGCAGCTCATCTGATGCTGAGATCGTGCCCAGCTGTGCCAAATATCGGCTCACATGCTCGATGGAGCTGGAACCATCTGATCCATTAAACTTGGAGAAATCAGGGAGCCGATATTTGGGTGGTAGAGGGATCAACTCGTACTCGTTGGGGTACGGCTTGGAATAGCCGATTGTCCTCCTTTTCGGCACCATGCCGAACTGGTCTCTCAGGATTGTACTGATCTGATCCACGGTGCTGGCTGCAGGAGTCGAACTCTGAAGATTCGCCGGGGTGGCATACTTAGCCAACCATGCTTGCTTTTCCAACTCTGAGCCAACTGCAAGAGCTGAGCTCTGGAGGTTTGTCGGAGTGGCATACTTAGCTAGCCACGTCTGCTTCTCAAGATCTGTTCCCGAAGTTCCTCCTGCTGTTCCAGAAGTCCCTGCTGTTGCAGCCTGGTTCGTGAGTGCCCAGTTACTGCAGTCTGGCACGTATGTGCACACGTATCCGTGAGGGATCTCCTTAGGCGCCTCATGCAAGAACTGGTAGTCACTAGGGTCACCACCGATCTTGTAGACGACGTATGCCGGTGAATTCGGCACTTCTGGTGCTGCCAACGCGAATGGCAGCGGTGGACGGGACCGGAGTGGCATCTCTCCTTGGTGAGTCCCCAGAGCTGGTCCCGACGGAGAGTACTGATGCTTCATGATTTCCTGGATCACGCGAAGAGCGACACGCTCCAAAGTGTTCACCGGGCTCTCAGAATGGCGGTGCAGCGAATGAGCTACCATGAAGTTAATCTCCTGACGCAGAGACCTGGTGCGTTCTTCTGACGGGGCGGACAGGTCCACTCCATCGAGCGCGCCTTCAGGTGAGAACCCTTTCCACCCGATGCCATGTGAGCGGGTTCCGTGAAAAGAGCCGATGAGGTCGGCTTCGAGGATTGCTTTGACCTCGTCATACTTCTTCTTGAGCTCCTCGGTCGGATCCTCGTACGTGATCGGAGTGCCTTCCGCCATCTCGGATGTAGATGGCGATGCGGTTGATGTCGAAGATTGTCCCACCGGGCGTGCCGGAATGTGTTGCGGTCGAAACCCACCGGCGAGCAGCGACGGGCAACACGGTAGAGCCGGGAGGCTCCCGGGACTGCGGCTGGCCCCGGTCCCTCCGAGCGACGGCCCGCAAAGACTCGGCACGCACGTCCGATGCCGATGCAAGGGCGTGCCACCTGACCTATACCTGGTCGGGAAGGTGTTGGATGTGCCTCGCTTAGTTTCCTGCATGGCATACACGTAAACATTAAATACGAGCCTCGATCGGCTCTCAGAGTTGTCCCGTGAATCGGCTCAACGAGCCGATCCACCCATGATCCGTACGAGGTGTACGATCGGATGGTGGTCCTGCTTGATCAAAATAAAGCTAAAACGACCTACTACGATTTAGGGTTTTCACCACATAATCGGAACATCCTACTCGTGATTGAGCTCGGCGGCCACGCACGGTGATCGTAAACCGACCCTAGACAAGGCCTAAAAACCAACACGAAGTTGATCCCCGGAACATCCTGTCTAGGGCTAGCAAACTACACCCTACGCGCCACTCGGATCCTTCAACCCGTTTGTAAGGCCTAACTATGCAGATATTAAACTAATCCTTGAAGAACAAGGAGCAATCATAACGGATCGGATCTACTAAATAATGATCAAGCGGGGTGCCGCCCTTACACCCAAGATAGGTGTAAGGGCGGCTAGACGTCTAAGGGTTGCATAGACGAAAGCATATGATACGATGAAACAATGCTAACCCTAAAACATCTATGATAACTACGTTGCTCGCCATCAACAAGGCTTCAAGCACGAGCAACGCATGAACAACGAATAAACGTGTATCGCCTAGATCGCAAGATGCGATCTAGGCAGCATGATGCTTACCCGGAAGAAACCCTCGAGACAAGGGAGTTGGCGATGCGCCTAGATTGGTTTGTGGTGAACGTGATTGTTGTTTATTCCATAAACCCTAGATACATATTTATAGTCCGTAGACTTTCTAACGTGGGAATAATCCCACCCGGGCACGAGCCCAAACTCTATCTAACCGACAAGTATCCTACTATATTACAGATACACGGGCAAACTAGCCCAAACTTTGCATATAAGGCCGATTCATGTCTTTCTTCCATGTATATTCTTCAAGCCCATCTCCAATCGCGGCCCACCTCTGATCCGGTCAAATTCTGGTGATAACACTAACTCAAGTGGAAACATTAGTTTCATTCCCACAACTCAGTTGTGATTCAAGTCAAGTCACCATTCAATTCATCAACCATTTTCAAGAAAACATCTGACACCGGAAACAGTATGGCATTTCCAACCATCTGTAACCGTGGACACAGCTATTCGAATAGGTTTACACTCTGCAGAGGTTGCACACTTGTGCCACAACATTTGATTACATCCGTCAGGGATAACCCTGAATCATCGTAACTCAGTACGCGGATCATCAACCATAATCTTTCACTTACATACCCTAGTATAGGCACCTCTCCCCGTGAGCTTGGCCTCCCAGTGAAGACAAACCGTCAGCCTGGGAACTGCACAGGGCTTGGGCCGTACCTTCACCTCAATTCACATCATTTCACTTTCAATGGAGGCAGCCCCGGCATAACCCCTATGATGCTTGTTCAGAGGGAACCCATACTAAGATGCATAAACTTCCAGTTAAGCCCTACTCATAATCAAGTATTGTGGGGTACTAAATAATTGGAAAGGTATCGCATCCAAACCCAACATCAGTTTTGTTCAAAAGTAACCATATCATTCCAGTCATATTCACCTTCAAAGCTCTTTCAATAGAATGACTCATCATTCCAAGGTTTTCAAATTTATTTCAAATCACAAGTTCCCATCTAGAGTAGTCACTTTTATTTGTTAGCACTAGCACTAGTCATGAGGGGTGCTACTTAACTTATAAGCTGTTTAGGCTAAGTTTGATACTCTTGCTCTATTCTATACTTAGACCAAAGTTAACTATAAAAGGAAGCTTTGATAAACAAAGTAAAAGCTTGCAAGGTAAAAACTTGGGATTGGATCATTGAACATGAAGTAAAAGAAATGGTGCCTTGCTCAAGAGAGCTATGCACTTGCAAGAATATTAGCTTGCCTTGGTTGGTGTACTGATCAAAGTGGTCTTCCTCTTTCTGGAAGTAGACCTCCTCCTCCTGGTACTCCTCGGTACTAGCGTCTAAAAACGGATACGAGGTAATAATCACCAAACAAGCGTAAGAGCTAGACTAATCACACAAAGGGGTTCACACAAACTATCCTAGCATCATCACATACATAACATGTGGGTTGAATTTGTTTTCTTACTTGAAGAAAAATAATTTCCTCTCATTACAATTATTAACTAGTGCTTCTCTTTAGTTCTTTGAGGAAATAATTTCCTCTCATTGAATCTTGTTAAGATTTAAGTTCCTCAAATACTAAGTATGAGATCATGTTGGCCAAGGTCAACACTTCATAATCACTATTTGGGGAAAAAGATTTAAATGAGATTCATCATCTCATGTAATTTAAATATTACTTTGATTTAAGATCCTCACCATGCAACAAGGATCATCATATTACTTCATAACACTTGGGAAGATGATTTAAATGAGGTGCTATCCTCATAGATTTAAAATCCTACATTTCAAAATGATTGAAATGGGCTAGTATTGACTACATAGCAAATTTTTGATTCTAGCCCATGATCATACAAGGTAACCATGTGATATTTTTGCATAAACAATTAGAGTTTTTGAAATGTGAATTATGAGAATTTGAATCACCTAAAAATTCATCCTGGTTGATTTTATAAATTTTATTTGAAACCTGTAAACTCTCTGACTTGTTATTTTTACTATTCAAATTCTACACAAGATATGGATTTGAATCCAGTGTGGTTGGATAGAGCTTTTCATAAGCTTTCCAACAATATAAAGTTGGTCAAATTTGGTTTGGTAGATTTTATTTTATTTAAATTTGAAATTGGAACCAGTAAGCAAATTAACTGAAACTCTTTAATTCGAATTTGAATAAATGGGCTAGGCGGGAAAATAAATGGGCCAGAAAAGGGAGAGAGGGAGGTGGGCTGGCCCAACTGCGCGTCCAGCGCGAGCAGGTCGCCTGACAAGGTGGGACCCAGCAGTCAGCCTGTCATCAACGCTGATGCGGTAAGTTCTATTGTGGACCGCACGATTAGAACGGGATCCAACGATCCACGTTCATCGTCGTCGACGGCGAGAGGGCTCACTGGCGCGGTGAGGGTTTGGGATGGGCGAGCTCACCAGCGGTCGGCGAGGCTGGGCGTCGACGGTGTTCGAGGTTGTCGACGACGGCGAGTTCAGCGGTGGTCGTGGGAGGAGCTGAGGTGGTCGCAATCAACGACGGCGTCTGCTACGGTTCCGCGGGCTCCGGCGACGAATTGGCTTGCTCCGGTGGCCAATGTGGATGGGAGAGGAGTGGAGGAGGCTCAGAGGAGGGAGGTGAGTGAGAGGGTGTGCTCAGAAAGTGAAGGGGGGAGGCTCTATTAATAGATGCGAGGAGGTGCCCGTGGGGGTGCGGTAGGTCATCCATGGCGCGGCCGCTTTGGTGCTCGAAGGGGCAAGGTGAGGGCAGGGCTAGGTAGGCGACGTCGAGGCGAGGCTAGGGAGCGTGCTGGCGCAGCAAATGATGGACTGTGGCGAGCAGGAGCGTGATGGAGGTGCGCAGTACCGTGGCGGAAGGGCGGCGATGATGTCGACGGCGACAGCGCTCGCGCGGGCAAGGGAGCATGTCTGGTGGGGAGTTGTTGTCCTGGTGAGCACGTGTGAGAAGGGATAGGGCGAGAGGAGGGCTGTGTCGACGGCGGCTGGCGATGCACTGGTGCGTCCAGAGCGTGTCTGGCGCGCGTTCTGGCGGGTCTGGGCGCGTGATAGCGTGCAAGACACACGTCCGTTGGGAACCCCAAGAGGAAGGTGTGATGCGTACATCAGCAAGTTTTCCCTCAGTAAGAAACCAAGGTTATCGAGCCAGTAGGAGTCAAGGAACACGTGAAGGTTGTTGGTGGCGGAGTGTAGTGCGGCGCAACACCAGGGATTCCGGCGCCAACGTGGAACCTGCACAACACAATCAAAGTACTTTGCCCCAACGTAACAGTGAGGTTGTCAATCTCACCGGCTTGCTGTAAACAAAGGATTAGATGTATAGTGTGGATGATGTTGTTTGTTTGCGAAGAACAGTAAGGAACAATTGCAGTAGATTATATTTCAGATGTAAAGAATGGACCGGGGTCCACAGTTCACTAGTGGTGTCTCTCCCATAAGATAAACAAATGTTAGGTGAACAAATTACAGTTGGGCAATTGACAAATAAAGAAGGCATAACAATGCACATACATATATCATGATGAGTACTATGAGATTTAATCAGGGCATTGATACGTCTTCGACGTATCGATAATTTCTTATGTTCTATGCCATATTATTGATGATACCTACATGTTTTATGCACACTTTATGTCATATTCGTGCATTTTCTGGAACTAACCTATTAACAAGATGCCGAAGTGCCGGTTCTCGTTTTCTCGCTGTTTTTGGTTTCGAAATCCTAGTAACGAAATATTCTCGGAATTGGACGAAACGAAGACCCGGGGGCCTATTTTGCCACGAACCTTCCGGAAGACCGAAGAGCATACGAAGTGGGGCCACGAGGTGGCCAAACCACAAGGCGGCGCGGCCAAGGGGGGCCCGCGCCGCCCTGTGGTGTGGGCCCCTCGTCGGCCCCCCGACTCGCCCTTCCGCCTACTTAAAGCCTCCGTCGCGAAACCCCCGATGCGAAAAACCACGATGCGGAAAACCTTACCGAGACGCCGCCGCCGCCGATCCCATCTCGGGGGATTCCGGAGATCTCCTCCGGCACCCTGCCGGAGAGGGATTCATCTCCCGGAGGACTCTACACCGCCATGGTCGCCTCCGGAGTGATGAGTGAGTAGTTCACCCCTGGACTATGGGTCCATAGCGAGTAGCTAGATGGTTGTCTTCTCCTCATTGTGCTTCATTGTTGGATCTTGTGAGCTGCCTAACATGATCAAGATCATCTATCCGTAATACTCTATGTTGTGTTTGTCGGGATCCGATGGATAGAGAATACCATGTTATGTTAATTATCAAGTTATTACATATGTGTTGTTTATGATCTTGCATGCTCTCCGTTATTAGTAGAGGCTCTGGCCAAGTTTTTGCTTTTAACTCCAAGAGGGAGTATTTATGCTCGATAGTGGGTTCATGCCTGCATTGACACCTGGGACAGTGACAGAAAGTTCTAAGGTTGTGTTGTGTTGTTGCCACTAGGGATAAAACATTGGCGCTATGTCCGAGGATGTAGTTATTGATTACATTACGCACCATACTTAATGCAATTGTCTGTTGCTTTGCAACTTAATACTGGAAGGGGTTCGGACGATAACTTCGAAGGTGGACTTTTTAGGCATAGATGCGGTTGGATGGCGGTCTATGTACTTTGTCGTAATGCCCAATTAAATCTCACTATACTTATCATGCCATGTATGTGCATTGTTATGCCCTCTCTATTTGTCAATTGCCCGACTGTAATTTGTTCACCCAACATGCTTTTATCTTATGGGAGAGACACCTCTAGTGAACTGTGGACCCCGGTCCATTCTTTAATACTGAAATACAAATCTGCTGCAATACTTGTTTCTACTGTTTTCTCTGCAAACAATCATCTTCCACACAATTCGGTTAATCCTTTGTTACAGCAAGCCGGTGAGATTGACAACCTCACTGTTTCGTTGGGGCAAAGTACTTTGGTTGTGTTGTGCAGGTTCCACGTTGGCGCCGGAATCTCCGGTGTTGCGCCGCACTACATCCCGCCGCCATCAACCTTCAACGTGCTTCTTGGCTCCTCCTGGTTCGATAAACCTTGGTTTCTTTCCGAGGGAAAACTTGCTGCTGTGCGCATCATACCTTCCTCTTGGGGTTGCCCAACGAACGTGTGAAATACACGCCATCAAGCATATTTTCTGGCGCCGTTGCCGGGGAGATCAAGACACGCTGCAAGGGGAGTCTCCACTTCTCAACCTCTTTACTTTGTTTTTGTCTTGCTTTATTTTATTTACTACTTTGTTTGCTGCATTATATCAAAACACAAAAAAATTAGTTGCTAGTTTTACTTTATTTACTGTCTTGTTTGCTATATCAAAAACACAAAAAAATTAGTTTACTTGCATTTACTTTATCTAGTTAGTTTTATTTACAACTGCTAAAATGGCCAACCCTGAAAATACTAAGTTGTGTGACTTCACTAGCACGAATAATAATGATTTCCTATGCACACCTATTGCTCCACCTGCTACTACAGCAGAATTCTTTGAAATTAAACCTGCTTTACTAAATCTTGTTATGCGAGAGCAATTTTCTAGTGTTAGTTCTGATGATGCTGCTGCCCATCTCAATAATTTTGTTGAACTATGTGAAATGCAAAAGTATAAAGATGTAGATGGTGATATTATAAAATTAAAATTGTTCCCTTTCTCATTAAGAGGAAGAGCTAAAGATTGGTTGCTATCTCTGCCTAAGAATAGTATTGATTCATGGACTAAATGCAAGGATGCTTTTATTGGTAGATATTATCCCCCTGCTAAAATTATATCTTTGAGGAGTAGCATAATGAATTTTAAACAATTGGATAATGAACATGTTGCTCAAGCTTGGGAAAGAATGAAATCTCTCGGTTAAAAATTGCCCAACCCATGGACCGACTACTTGGATGATCATCCAAACCTTCTATGCGGGACTAAATTTTTCTTCGCGGAATTTATTGGATTCAGCTGCTGGAGGTACCTTTATGTCCATCACTCTTGGTGAAGCAACAAAGCTTCTTGATAATATGATGATTAATTACTCTGAATGGCACACGGAAAGAGCTCCACAAGGTAAGAAGGTAAATTCTGTTGAAGAATCCTCTTCCTTGAATGATAAGGTTGATGCTATTATGTCTATGCTTGCGAATGATAGGACTAATGTTGATCCTAATAATGTTCCATTAGCTTCATTGGTTGCTCAAGAAGAACATGTTGATGTAAACTTCATTAAAAATAATAATTTCAACAACAATGCTTATCGGAACAATTCTAGTAATAACTTTAGGCCATATCCTTATAATAATGGTAACGGTTATGCTAATTCTTATGGGAATTCTTACAACAATAATAGGAATACACCCCCTGGACTTGAAGCCATGCTTAAATAATTTATTAGTACACAAACTGCTTTTAACAAATCTGTTGAGGAAAAGCTCAATAAAATTGATATTCTTGTTTCTAGAGTTGATAGTCTTGCCTCTGATGTTGATCTTTTGAAATCGAAAGTTATGCCTAATAGGGATATTGAAAATAAAATTGTTACTACAGCAAA
>NC_061511.1:33900948-33974441 GCF_022539505.1 Lolium rigidum | reverse complement strand
CCGTTGTAGCATATGGACAAGTATGTCCTTGGTTTCTACTCATAGTATTCATGGCGAAGTTTCTCCTTCGTTAAATTGTTATATGGTTGGAATTGGAAAATGATACATGTAGTAATTGCTATAAATGTCTTGGGTAATGTGATACTTGGCAATTGTTGTGCTCATGTTTAAGCTCTTGCATCATATGCTTTGCACCCATTAATGAAGAAATACATAGAGCATGCTAAAATTTGGTTTGCATATTTGGTTTCTCTAAGGTCTAGATAATTTCTAGTATTGAGTTTGAACAACAAGGAAGACGGTGTAGAGTCTTATAATGTTTTCAATATGTCTTTTATGTGAGTTTTGCTGCACCGGTTCATCCTTGTGTTTGTTTCAAATAAGCCTTGCTAGCCTAAACCTTGTATCGAGAGGGAATACTTCTCATGCATCCAAAATACTTGAGCCAACCACTATGCCATTTGTGTCCACCATACCTACCTATACTACATGGTATTTTTCCGCCATTCCAAAGTAAATTGCTTGAGTGCTACCTTTTAAAATTCCATCATTCACCTTTGCAATATATAGCTCATGGGACAAATAGCTTAAAAACTATTGTGGTATTGAATATGTAATTATGCACTTTATCTCTTATTAAGTTGCTTGTTGTGCGATAACCATGTTTACTGGGGAACGCCATCAACTCATTGTTGAATTTCATGTGAGTTGCTATGCATGTTCGTCTTGTCCGAAGTAAGGGCGATCTACACCGAGTTGAATGGTTTGAGCATGCATATTGTGAGAGAAGAACATTGGGCCGCTAACTAAAGCCATGATTCATGGTGGAAGTTTCAGTTTTGGACAAACATCCTCAAATCTCTAATGAGAAAAGAATTAATTGTTGTCAAATGCTTAAAGCATTAAAAGAGGAGTCCATTATCCGTTGTCTATGTTGTCCCGGTATGGATGTCTAAGTTGAGAATAATCAAAAGCGAGAAATCCAAATGCGAGCTTTCTCCTTAGACCTTTGTACAAAGCGGCATAGAGGTACCCCTTTGTGAAACTTGGTTAAAGCATATGTATTGCGGTGATAATCCAGGTAGTCCAAGCTAATTAGGACAAGGTGCGGGCACTATTGGTACACTATGCATGAGGCTTGCAACTTATAAGATATAATTTACATGATGCATATGCTTTATTACTACCGTTGACAAAATTGTTTCATGTTTTCAAAATCAAAGCTCTAGCACAAATATAGCAATCGATGCTTTTCCTCTATGAGGACCATTCTTTTACTTTCAATGTTGAGTCAGCTCACCTATTTCTCTCCACCTCAAGAAGCAAACACTTGTGTGAACTGTGCATTGATTCCTACATACTTGCTTATTGCACTTATTATATTACTCTATGTTGACAATATCCATGAGATATACATGTTACAAGTTGAAAGCAACCGCTGAAACTTAATCTTCTTTTGTGTTGCTTCAATACCTTTACTTTGAATTATTGCTTTATGAGTTAACTCTTATGCAAGACTTATTGATGCTTGTCTTGAAGTGCTATTCATGAAAAGTCTTTGCTTTATGATTCACTTGTTTACTCATGTCATACACATTGTTTTGATCGCCGCATTCACTACATATGCTTTACAAATAGTATGATCAAGATTATGATGGCATGTCACTCCGTAAATTATCTGTGTTATCGTTTTACCTCGCTCGGGACGAGCGTAACTAAGCTTGGGGATGCTGATACGTCTCCGACGTATCGATAATTTCTTATGTTCCATGCCACATTATTGATGTTATCTACATGTTTTATGCACACTTTATGTCATATTCGTGCATTTTCTGGAACTAACCTATTAACAAGATGCCGAAGTGCCGCTGTCGTTGTCTCGCTGTTTTTGGTTTCGTAAATCCTAGTAAGGAAATATTCTCGGAATTGGACGAAATCAAAGCCCGTGGGCCTATTTTTCCACGAAGCTTCCGTAAGTCCGAAGACGAGACGAAGAGGGGCCACGGGGTGGCCAAACCCTAGGGCGGCGCGGCCCACCCCTGGCCGCGCCGGCCTATGGTGTGGGCCCCCGTGCCGCCTCTTGACTTGCCCTTCCGCCTACTTAAAGCCTCCGTGACGAAACCCCCGCACCGAGAGCCACGATACGGAAAACCTTCCGAGACGCCGTCGCCGCCGATCCCATCTCGGGGATCCAGAGATCGCTCTCCGCACCCCGCCGGAGAGGGGAATCATCTCCCGGAGGACTCTACGCCGCCATGGTCGCCTCCGGTGTGATGTGTGAGTAGTCTACCCCTGGACTATGGGTCCATAGCAGTAGCTAGATGGTTGTCTTCTCCCCATTGTGCTATCATTGTCGGATCTTGTGAGCTGCCTATCATGATCAAGATCATCTATCCGTAATTCTATATGTTGCGTTTGTTGGGATCCGATGAATAGAGAATACTTGTTATGTTGATTATCAAAGTTATGCTTATGTGTTGTTTATGATCTTGCATGCTCTCCGTTACTAGTAGATGCTCTGGCCAAGTAGATGCTTGTAACTCCAAGAGGGAGTACTTATGCTCGATAGTGGGTTCATGCCCGCATTGACACCGGGACAGAGGACGAAAAGTTCTAAGGTTGTGTTGTGTCGTTGCCACTAGGGATAAAACATTGATGCTATGTCTAAGGATGTAGTTGTTGATTACATTACGCACCATACTTAATGCAATTGTCTGTTGCTTGCAACTTAATACTGGAGGGGGTTCGGATGATAACCTGAAGGTGGACTTTTTAGGCATAGATGCAGATGGATGGCGGTCTATGTACTTTGTCGTAATGCCCAATTAAATCTCACTATACTCATCATGATATGTATGTGCATTGTCATGCTCTCTTTATTTGTCAATTGCCCAACTGTAATTTGTTCACCCAACATGTCGTTCGTCTTATGGGAGGAGACACCTCTAGTGAACTGTGGACCCGGTCCAATTCTCTTTCTTGAAATACAATCTATCGCAATACTTGTTTTACTGTTTTCTCTGCAAACAATCATCTTCCACACAATACGGTTAATCCTTTGTTACAGGCAAGCCGGTGGGGAAACTGACGCATTGACGCTTCACGCGCAACCCTGTTTTGATCGAAGCTTGAAGGGCAGCAGGCTCGGGGTCGACCTTTTCCTAGAAGCCGACGCCGGCGAGTCCGTCCGGCTCGTGTGGTGGATCTCCCGCAATCGCCGGGGTCGAGTCCCTTGGGCTGGACTGTGGCTCCCCGCTGGAGTTCTCTTCAGTGGAAGTCTATGAGAAGAAGTACAACCCTGTCACAAAAGACTAGGGAAGACAGATGAATTTGGTCAAGGCACGAGTCAGCTTACATGCAAGTTTGCTTGGACAGGAGCTTTGCGCTTCAGGGTTTTTCTGGCAGCTACTTTCCTCACTGCCTTCCTCGCCTGGGTTGAGGCTCGGGGGGCAACTGACCCCAAGGATGCTTTACTCTTGGGAGCCGATTTTGGTGAAATCGGCTGGCTCTGCATTATGACCTTCTTCAAGGGCGGTGAGCTCTGACAGAAGAGAACCACCGGGGCTGGTGGAAGAAACTTGAAAGGGGAGCCATCGGCTTGTGTGGGCTCTGGGCCATCCTGTTGCTGCCAAGGAATAAAGTCGGGTTACAGACAATCATCATGAGCCATTGCAAGTAATTTATATGTAATGGTACCTGGTGTGCAGGAACGTCATATTCAGCATCAAGTTGCTTCAGCAACGGTCCTAGAGCTCTTCTGAAGGCGTGGGTCTTCCACATCGACCACCAAGTCTCGAAGCCATCGGTAGTGGTGGTGAAACAGAGGTTATGAGGAATTGGAATGGCCAGAGCGTCAAAGAAGGTATAGCACCTTTGGCCAGTTAGAATGTCAGGCAGTTCAGCCCTGGTTGCTGTCAGATGGTGGAGAAAGAAGTGTGGGGGCACTTGCCCGAGGCCAAGCTGCCGGGCTACTACCACCGGTTGGTAAGACTCATAACCAGGCTTAATGATCCTGTTTGAGGTACTCATGCCAACTGGGAGAAAGCAAGGACGGATCATGATAGAGTACAGGTGCCGGGTGCTGGCGTCATCGGCAAGGCTGTCTAATCGGAAGGAGACTGGATTCTCAAAGATTTCCGATTCAGTATAGGGGAAGAACAGGGGGTTGTCCAGGCCTTGGAAGAAAATCTTGAACCACTCTGCTGCTTCCTTGGGGATCAGCCTGCTGCCTGGGAGACTATACAGAGCTTGGCCATAGCTAGTGCATCGGATATCCTTCCCATTTGCATCTGGGAAGGTGCAGGTGGCCAAAGGTGGGAAGTTTGGGATTTGGTTTTGAAAGTACAACTGAGCCCATAACTGAATAAACCACCAGGGGCCTCCTGTTTTGACTGTCCTTTGGGAGAACAGTTTGACGGACATCAGTTGAAGAGATCGATAGACCTCTCCATGGAGCAGTTTTCCAAGGCCAAGTTGAGTACCTTTGGCGAGCTCATAGGCCAGGGAGAGGTAATTCTTGGTTGGGGCGAGTGAAGGACCACAAAATATGAAGTGCTCCAGCCAGAAGTTCAAGAAAGCCGTGTGCTCTCTTTCTGTCACAGGGCCTTTGGTTTTCATATAACGCCTGAGGTAGGCGCCCCAGCTTGTACACTCTGTTTTGGAGGAAAGGGTGAAAGGGACCTTTGGCAATTTAAAGGCAGAGGGGCTTGGGGATGCAATGTCCAAGCCTGTGATCATGGCCATGTCCAGCAGAGTTGGTGTCATGGGGCCATGGCCGAACATGAAGCAATTCAGTGCATCAGACCAAAAGTAGCCGATGGTTTTCAGGATGTTCTCATTCTTTTCAAGAGGAGACAATGATAATGACAAGGCATCGGCTATCCCTATCGTATCCCGAGTAGCGTAGTGTGTTTTGGACACTCTACTCGTACCATGCCACCCAACCTTCGGGAGGATTAGGCCAGGCTCGCAGGTAGTCGGCCCAGGAAGTCAGATCTAAATTCTGGTTCGCGAAGGGGATTCTATTGGCCTCGCATGAGATTAAGTGAGCGGGACTCTCGGAAGAACGTGGGCCAAGACACATAGAGTTTGGGAGAGAAGGATGCGGCAGCAGGATGTCTGAAACCTAAAATTGATAACGGAATAAGGCATTAATTCTGGTGTTTGCTGTTTAATCCTAACATTGATTCGGATGGCTAAGAGGTGGTTGAGGATTACCTTCAGACCGGAGACCATGGCGTTAGCGTTGGATGATTCTGCCATTTGATGCGCTGAGGAATTGGGACGGCGTGGTTGAGATCTGAGATTCGTGGGGCTGCTTGGGCGGCGATTTGGGGATCTGAGTTTGCTTTCTCAGACGGAGGTCGCAAGTTACCGTTTGGAGGAGCAATTAGGTTGGCCTTACTCTTGTTTTATCGTAGAGGCTGATGTGATACCATCGGCTCTTTTGGGGCTGTTTGACTTTGACTATCGGCAAAGTTAGATGAACACACTCCTTCATTAATAAGAAGGATTTTTTAGATTGGTGATAAAGTCGAGGAGGCAAGACACCACGACATGACCCGACGAAGAAAAAGCAGTGATTTTGGAATTGTTATTTCCAAAACCAGGGGGGCATGTGTTATCACCAGAATTTGACTGGATCAGAGGTGGGCCGCGATTGGAGATGGGCTTGAAGAATATACATGGAAGAAATACATGAATCGACCTTATATGCAATGTTTGGGCTAGTTTGCCCGTGTATCTGTAATATAGTAGGATACGTGTCGGTTAGATAGAGTTTGGGCTCGTGCCCGGGTGGGATTATTCCCACGTTAGAAAGTCTACGGACTATAAATATGTATCTAGGGTTTATGGAATAAACAACAATCACGTTCACCACAAACCAATCTAGGCGCATCGCCAACTCCCTTGTCTCGAGGGTTTCTTCCGGGTAAGCATCATGCTGCCTAGATCGCATCTTGCGATCTAGGCGATACACGTTTATTCGTTGTTCATGCGTTGCTCGTGCTCGAAGCCTTGTTGATGGCGAGCAACGTAGTTATCATAGATGTTTTAGGGTTAGCATTGTTTCATCGTATCATATGCTTTCGTCTATGCAACCCTTAGACGTCTAGCCGCCCTTACACCTATCTTGGGTGTAAGGGCGGCACCCCGCTTGATCATTATTTAGTAGATCCGATCCGTTATGATTGCTCCTTGTTCTTCAAGGATTAGTTTAATATCTGCATAGTTAGGCCTTACAAACGGGTTGAAGGATCCGAGTGGCGCGTAGGGTGTAGTTTGCTAGCCCTAGACAGGATGTTCCGGGGATCAACTTCGTGTTGGTTTTTAGGCCTTGTCTAGGGTCGGTTTACGATCACCGTGCGTGGCCGCCAGGCTCAATCACGAGTAGGATGTTCCGATTATGTGGTGAAAACCCTAAATCGTAGTAGGTCGTTTTAGCTTTATTTTGATCAAGCAGGACCACCATCTGATCTTACACCTCGTACGGATCATGGGTGGATCGGCTCCTTGAGCCGATTCACAGGACAACCTGAGAGCCGATCGAGGGTCGTATTTAATGTTTACGTGTATGCCATGCAGGAAACTAAGCGAGGCACATCCAACACCTTCCTGACCAGGTATAGGTCAGGTGGCACGCCCTTGCATCAGCATCGGACGTGCGTGCCGAGTCTTTGCGGGCCGTCGCTCGGAGGGACCAGGGCCAGCCGCAGTCCTGGGAGCCTCCCGGCTCTACCGTGTTGCCCGTCGCTGCTCGCCGGTGGGTTTCTGACCGCAACAGTTAGTTAGCATATGAAGAGTTCGTTATGAAGTGCTTGTGAAATAAAATTGGCTTTATGCAAATAAAACTAGAGCTTAGCACCCCCTTACTAAAATTGATAGTACTTACACTAGTATTAGTTTGCGAGTACTTTAAAGTACTCACGGCTATGTCCCTGGCTATTCAAATGGCCAGACTATGAAGAGGAGCAGCAGTACCGAGACGAGGGACAACAAGACGTCTACGACAACTAGGACTACTCCTGACGTCAAGCGTTGGCCTGTGGATTAGATAGTCCACTACTTCTACGCTTCCGCTATGTACGGTGTTCGTTGATCATTAGATCAACTATTTGTGTAATATTGGATCATGTGATCTATATTTGTAAGACGACTATGGGTTGTAATGAATGATGACTTATGATATCAACTGTTATGTCTCGCAACAACACTCTTCCTGGGATTGCGATGTATGGCATAATAGGCATCTGGACTTAAAAATCCGGGTGTTGACAGGTATCAATGGTGGTGTTCAAAGATAAAAATTCTCTATGTATGGGCCTCCAGATCTTGCTTCACCAGATTGATGTTGTATCTTTTCTTATGGTTGCTGCAAGAATGATTGTCTTCGCAATTTTCTCTCGGATCTCCACCGATTTGATCAAGTTTTTCGGTTATTTTTCCCTGACATACTGGTGTTGGTGTTCTTTTCGATGTGGATTGACTACTTTAATAGTTGCACACGTGAACGTAACCTTGTGATTGCGTATCAAAAGGAAATTTTGGGAGAACCTTCATTGCTATTTATAGGTCTATGATTGGTATCTATATTTGGCTGCTTTTATAAAATTACAAGATCATGTCATGGAAGAAGAAAGAATTTGAGAACCTTGAAGATTTCTTCATTTTTTAGACTTTATTTTGTAATCATTGAAATAAGCTCGTGTATTTCTCCCATGTACTATTTATTACAATAGAAATATATGGTATTGATTGTAAAATAAAAACCCATGGTTGTACAAGAAGTCAAGAAAGTAAGAGTTAGGTTAAGGCGGGTACAACTAGATAGACATTATTTGGTATATATGTCGTAGTATAATGAATCTTGTTAGATAATTGATATACCGATGAAATCAAATGAGCAATATTTCTTAATCATGTCATCAGTAGCACAATCATCAGACATGGTCCTCATAAGGAAAAAATGAGTGCATGCACAGGGCACGCCAAGATCTAAGAAAACCTATATATTGAAGAGGTACAGGGCATCCGTCCAAACTAGTTGTACCTGTTAGGGAATATGCTTGTTGTATTACCAGGGGGCCAAAGGCCACAATATATAGTACATGTACAGGTGCACATATGCAGAAAGCCCCCTAACATATGGGGAAACTACAATAGATATATACATCTAACACCCCCCCTCAAACTCATGGTGGATCCACAACACTGAGTTTGGAGAGTAAGAAATCATGCTGCGCTCGAGTCTGGACCTTCGTAAAGAAATCCGCCAACTGCAAATCTGAAGGCACATAATGAACCGCAATAACATCATCCTGTACCTGAGCACGTGTGTAAAAAGCATCAACACCAATATGCTTGGTCAGCTCATGCTTGACCGGATCACGTGCAATACTGATAGCACCTGTACCGTCAGACAAAAGTGGAGTGGGTGTCGTAACAGAGACCCCAAAATCTGCAAGCAACCACCGTAACCAAGTCACCTCAGCAATCAACAAAGCCATAGCCCGCAACTCAGCCTCAACACTCGAACGGAAACTGCGACCTGTTTCTTCGTCTTCCAAGCAACAAGCGAACCACCAAGAAACACACAATAAGCAGAAAGTGAACGACGATCCGTAGGATCACTCGCCCACGTAGCATCTGAATAGCACTGGAGCTGGAGAGAGCTGGAACGGGGAAAGAAAAGGCGACGAGTGATCGTGCCACGAAGGTAACATAGAACACGGAGGAGATGACTATAGTGAACAGTGGTAGGAGCTGAGACAAACTGACTCGTAATATGAACAAGGATAAGAAATATCGGGACGAGTGACAAGCAAGATAAACAAGACTCCCAACAAGATGGCGATAACGGGTGGGATCGGGAAGAGGATCACCATCGGTAGGACGAAGCTTAACATTAAGCTCCATAGGAGTATCGACCGTGCGCTCATCCCCAAGAGCAAGCACGAGCAAGAAGATCCTGAATGTACTTTTCCCGAGAGATAGAAAAGCCATCGAAGTGGAGGAAACCTCAATGCCAAGAAAATAGCGAAGAGGACCAAGATCAGTCATAAGAAACTGATCACGAAGACGAGCCTTGACGAAGGCAATATACTCAGGATCATCACCAGTAATGATCATATCATCAACATAAAGAAGAAGAAGAGTACATCCACGAGGAGAAGTGTGAACGAAAAGTGCTGGATCATGAAGACTAGGAGAGAAACCAGTAGCAGTCACCACAGAAGCGAAGCGCTCAAACCAGGCACGAGGGGCCTGTTTGAGATCATAGAGAGAACGTCGAAGACGACAAACCATCCCATCGGGAACAGAATACCCAGGAGGAGGCTGCATGTAAACCTCCTCACTCAACTCGCCATTAAGAAAAGCATTCTGAACATCAAGCTGGGAGACAGACCAGCGGCGAACATAAGCAACAGCAAGAAGGGTACGCACAGTAGTCATATGAGCCACAGGGGCAAAAGTCTCATCATAGTCACGGCCGTGCTCCTGCTGAAAGCCACGAGCCACAAGACGCGCTTTATAGCGCTCAAGAGATCCATCAGAGCGAGTCTTAATTTTATAGACCCACTTACACGTGATAGGACGAACACCAGAAGGGGGAGAAACAAGATCCCAAGTACCAGTGCGCTCAAGCGCAGCGATCTCCTCAGCCATGGCAAGCTGCCATTCAGGATGACGCTCGGCATCCCGATAAGAATTCGGCTCGGAAACGACAGAGAGACCATACTGACTAGGAGAGTAACGAGCTGGAGCACGACGCTGACGGACAGGCCGTGAAGGGGGAAGGTCATCAGCAGAGGACAACTCATCAGAAGAAGAGGAAGAAGGGACAACATCAGAAGGATCCGAAGCCGGAGAACGAGGAGTACTAGGTGGACTAGACGGAGGAGAGGATGGCGCCGAAGGGGGCACATCATAAGTAGGAGCGAGGGGAGGAGGAACAGCAGGGGGTGCATCCGGAAAAAGAAGAAAAGAGATATCATCCACCGGGTAAGTACCCGAGGTGGGGCGAGTATAAAAGGGACGCGTCTCATCAAACGTGACTGTTATCACCAGAATTTGACCGGGTCAGAGGTGGACCACGATTAAAGATGGGCTTGAAGAATATACATGGAAGAAATACATGAATCGGCCTTATATGCAAAGTTTGGGCTAGTTTTCCCGTGTATCTGTAATATAGTAGGATACGTGTCGGTTAGATAGAGTTTGGGCTCGTGCCCGGTTGGGATTATTCCCACGTTAGAAAGTCTACGGACTATAAATATGTATCTAGGGTTTATGGAATAAAGAACAATCACGTTCACCACAAACCAATCTAGGCGCATCGCCAACTCCCTTGTCTCGAGGGTTTCTTCCGGGTAAGCATCATGCTGCCTAGATCGCATCTTGCGATCTAGGCAGTACACGTTTATTCGCTGTTCATGCGTTGCTCGTGCTGAAGCCTTGTTGATGGCGAGCAACGTAGTTATCATAGATGTTTTAGGGTTAACATTGTTTCATCGTATCATATGCTTTCGTCTATGCAACCCTTAGACGTCTAGCCGCCCTTACACCTATCTTGGGTGTAAGGGCGGCACCCCGCTTGATCATTATTTAGTAGATCCGATCCGTTATGATTGCTCCTTGTTCTTCAAGGATTAGTTTAATATCTCGCATAGTTAGGCCTTACAAACGGGTTGAAGGATCCGAGTGGCGCGTAGGGTGTAGTTTGCTAGCCCTAGACAGGATGTTCCGGGATCAACTTCGTGTTGGTTTTTAGGCCTTGTCTAGGGTCGGTTTACGATCACCGTGCGTGGCCGCCGAGCTCAATCACGAGTAGGATGTTCCGATTATGTGGTGAAAACCCTAAATCGTAGTAGGTCGTTTTAGCTTTATTTTGATCAAGCAGGACCACCATCCGATCGTACACCTCGTACGGATCATGGGTGGATCGGCTCCTTGAGCCGATTCACGAGACAACCCGAGAGCCGATCGAGGCTCGTATTTAATGTTTACGTGTATGCCATGCAGGAAACTAAGCGAGGCACATCCAACACATTCCCGACCAGGTATAGGTCAGGTGGCACGCCCTTGCATCGAGCATCGGACGTGCGTGCCAAGTCTTTGCGGGCCGTCGCTCGGAGGGACCAGGGCCAGCCGCAGTCCCGGGAGCCTCCCGGCTCTACCGTGTTGCCCGTCGCTGCTCGCCGGTGGGTTTCTGACCGCAACACATTCTGGCACGCCCGGTGGGACCATCTTCGACATCAACCGCATCGCCATCTACATCTGAGATGGCGGAAGGCACTCCAGTCACGTACGAGGATCTGACCGAGGAGCTCAAGAAGAAGTATGACGAGGTCAAAGCAATCCTCGAAGCCGACCTCATCGGCTCTTTTCACGTAACCCGCTCACATGGCATCGGGTGGAAAGGGTTCTCACCGAAGGCGCGCTCGATGGAGTGGACCTGTCCGCCCCGTCGAAGAACGCACCAGTGTCTCGCGTCGGAGATTAACTTCATGGTAGCTCATTCGCTGCACCGCCATTCTCGAGAGCCTCGGTGAACACTTTGGAGCGTGTCGCTCTTCGCGTGATCCAGGAAATCATGAGGCATCAGTACTCTCCGTCAGGACCAGCTCTGGGGACTCACCAAGGAGAGATGCCACTCCAGTCCCGTCCACCGCTGCCATTCGCGTTGGCAGCACCAGAAGTGTCGAATTCACCGGCATACGTCGTCTACAAGATCGGTGGTCACCCTAGTGACTACCAGTTCTTGCATGAGGCGCCTATGGAGATCCCTCACGGATACACGTGCACATACGTGCCAGACTGCAGTAACTGGGCACTCAAGAACCAGGCTGCAACAGCAGGGACTTCTGGAACAGCAGGAGGAACTTCGGGAACAGATCTTGAGAAGCAGACGTGGCTAGCTAAGTATGCCACTCCGACAAACCTCCAGAGCTCAGCTCTTGCAGTTGGCTCAGAGTTGGAAAAGCAAGCATGGCTGGCTAAGTATGCCACCCCGGCGAATCTTCAGAGTTCGACTCCTGCAGCCAGCACCGCGGATCAGATCAGTACAATTCTGAGAGACCAGTTCGGCATGGTGCCGAAAAGGAGGACAATCGGCTATGCCAAGCCGTACCCCAACGAGTACGAGTTGATCCCTCTACCACCCAAATATCGGCTCCCTGATTTCTCCAAGTTTAATGGATCAGATGGTTCCAGCTCCATCGAGCATGTGAGCCGATATTTGGCACAGCTGGGCACGATCTCAGCATCGGATGAGCTGCGTGTGAGGTTCTTCGCACGATCCCTCACAGGATCGGCTTTCGGATGGTACACATCGCTGCCACCGGATTCAATCCGGACTTGGAAGCGGTTGGAAGAGCAGTTCCACATGCGGTATCACTCGGAGGCTTCCGAGGCTGGCATTGCCGATCTAGCACAAGTACGACGAAGCGCGGAGAAACAGGTGTCGAATATGTCCAGCGCTTCAGGACCGTTAGGAACCGATGCTATTCGGCTCATGTGACCGAAAAAGAAGCGATCGAGTTGGCGGTGGTGGGTCTCGCATCACCGATCACGGACGTGGCCTCCCAAGCAGACTACCCTTCACTGGCGCACATGGTGCAGAAGCTGTCAGCATATGAACAGCGCCACCCAGATGTATACCAGGATAAATTCAAACGTGCGGTGGTCCTGGTTGAGGCAGATGAAGATGAAGGCTCTGCGGGAGATCAAGAGGTAGCAGTGGCTGAATGGACTCGGGGGGCAAGCCCCGTGTCCTGTAAGTGGGTTAAGCCACAAGGTCCTCCGAGAGGGTTTGACTTCGACGTTACCAAAGCTGAGCAGATTTTCGACCTCTTACTTAAGGAGAAGTAGCTAAAGGTACCCGAAGGCCACAAGATCCCCACGGCTCAGGAGTTGAACGGAAAGCCATACTGCAAGTGGCATAACACGTTCACCCATGCCACCAACGACTGCAGGGTGTGGCGTCAGCAGGTCCAAATGGTGATAGAACAAGGGCGTCTAATTTTCAGCCAGTACGCCATGAAGGTCGACACACACCCCTTCCCCGCCGTTAACATGGTGGAGTGCACTTACCCTGGAGGGTGCCAGCCAGGATTCTCGTTCAATATCAACATGGTAGGACCTGGGCACCACTCTGGTAAGGACGGAGACGAGGGCAGCTGCTCTCATAGCAAGGACACAGAGGAAGCCGTTCCACGCGATCGGCTCCGTCACGATGGCAAGCGCTACATCACAGAGGGAGAAGTGAGGAACGTGAGATATCAGCGACCTCTCTCCGATCACCTCCTCAACAAGTATGTGAGTCAATATGACCAACGCCGATGATACAACGACGATGATGAAAGAGATCGTCTGGCTAGGGACGCCAGGAGACATCGTCGGCATGATCGCGACGAGGAGAGATATGAGCGCCACGCCAAGGAAAAGTCGAGAGAGCAAGACGACGTGGATAGGCACTGGGACTGTCCCTTCTTCGGACACTGCTGGGATTCAGGAATGAGCCGATTGCCTACAATCGGCAACTGCCCAGAATGTAGACAGAAGAAGAAGGATGCAGCTAACGTGTCCATGTTCAAACGTCTAGGGCCTCTCCCGCCTCGGAACAAGCACGCTGAGTCCTCTCGGGTGGAAGATCTCGAGGAATTGGAAGACGATGATGCAGAAGAAGAAGATAAGTACCACCGGCCAAGGTGGTGCCCTGATGGACTCAGCCGTTCCCAAAAGCATAGGGTTTAGCGACTACGTGGTTTGGAGGAAGCCGAAAGGTTATACCTGCACACGTTGAGGAAGGCGCGGCCTGATCTGGCCGCTAAAATTCAGCGAACCCCGGACGAAGAAGGTCGGCCACAAAGGAAAGAGTGGCGCCCCAGACAAAAGAAAGCCGATGATGAGACATCGGCTGGCACAAACATGGTGTTCATCCTTCCAATGGAGTTTAGTGCTCCAGGATCAGACGAAGCACCTGTGGCACAGCTTGACTGCGGCCCACGGCCGGTTATCTTTGAGAAGCCACGAGAAAGAAGCTACAGACATCTGAAGGCCCTGTACTTGCGAGGTTATATCAATGGGCAGCCTGTCAACAAGATGTTGGTGGACACCGGAGCGGCAGTCAACATTATGCCATACTCCATGCTACGTCGGTTGGGACGCTCTAGCTCGGATCTGATCAAGACCAACGTGACACTGAGCGATTTCAACGGCCAAGCATCTGACGCACAAGGTGTTACGAACGTGGATCTGACCGTAGGAAGGAAAACCATCCCTACGACGTTCTTTATTATTGACAGCAAGAGCACCTATGCTGTCCTGCTAGGGAGAGACTGGATCCACGCCAACTGTTGCATTCCATCCACGATGCACCAAGGCCTAATACAGTGGGATGGAGATGAAGTAGAGGTCGTCCACGCAGATGATTCAGCCGAGATTTCAACG
This sequence comes from Lolium rigidum, assembly GCF_022539505.1. Taxonomy (NCBI): domain Eukaryota; kingdom Viridiplantae; phylum Streptophyta; class Magnoliopsida; order Poales; family Poaceae; genus Lolium; species Lolium rigidum. The sequence continues at coordinate 33,959,990 of NC_061511.1, read as the reverse complement.
GCTGGCATGAACGTTTGGGAGACAACAGGCCAAGAGCCACTCTCAGGCATCAATTTGGACGACTGCGAGCGCATCGACGTGACGAAGGACAGGGTGAGGCTGGTCTTATCCACCGGCCTGACCGTGTAACAAGAGCAACATCTATGGACAAACGTGGCGATGCCGATCCGTGTGATCGGCCCCAAAGATCTATGGAGGAACATTGCAAAACCTTCATTGAGCTATTCAATCAACATGGAGGCCGATTCCAGCAATCGGCCAAAATTATTCTCACCATACGTTCTGCCTGTGTTCAACGTCGATCTAATGGGCAGCGGTTTTACGTCGGCTGATGAGCTGGAAAAAGTCAACATTGGTCCTAACGGAGCCGACGTTCAAATACAGTGCCTTGGCTAACTACAGAGCCGATATCCGCAGTTACCTGGCAGATTCGGCTCGGGGGGCACCTAATCAGATGAACATGTGCGATACATGTGCAGTGAAATATTGGGGGCCGATAGAAAAATAAAAATCGGCCAGTAAAAAATAATTCTCATGATGTACAACCGATGCACGGACATCGACTTTAGAGCTAAGAAACAAAGCCGATGCACAGCCATCGACTCTAGTACAATTACACAGGATCTACCCGCTGCGTGTTCAAGACGCGGATGGCCTTCTGCTTCCTGGAGGGAGTGAACAATGAGAGCTTCCTCAGCGGCAATGAGCCGATTTTGGTGCCAGAACCTTTTCTTCGAGGACTTCCAACCCTTTGCGTAAGGTCGCCAGTTCAGCAGTACTGTCAGAAGTGTCAGTTTTGGCATGCAAGGAAGCCTTTTGTTCATTAGGCCGTTGGTGTTTCGTCTACAATATCGGCTTTCAACGGAAGAAAAGGTGATCGATGGTGGCAGGTTTGGCTGACTCTGCGTGTTGGTTTTCTCAGATTCGCTCAAGTTCGGGTCCATTTGTCTGAACTGTATGTCCTCACCGCCGTTCTCGCCTTGACTGAGGCTCGGGGGGCAGCTGATTTGGTAGGCACTCTGTTTTTGGAAGCCGATTGGAGTGTCATCGGCTGACCCTGCATCATAAACTTCTTCGAAAGTGGTGAGTTGTTGCAGAAGAAGGTCACCAGAGCTGCTGGAAGGAGCCTGAAAGGGAAGCCATCATCATCTACAGGGTCAGGGCCGTTTCTGTTGCTGCAAAAAGATAGAGCAAGGCGCTATGTTCGGACAGCCAGGAGCGGTTAAGGATCACCTTCAGGCCAGAGACTATAGCGTGGGCGTTGGATGATGTTGCCCTTGGGTCCGTTGCAGTTGCGAACCTGCGCGATTGACATCTGAGGTTCATATGGCCGTGGGTTGGATCTGTTCAAGCGGCGATTTGGGGATCTGAGTTTTGCTCTTTTGGACAAGTCGCAGATTACCATTTGGATAGACAATAGAGTTGGCTTTGCTCGCGTTTCATGGCAAGGTCCGATGCGCTGCCATCGGCTCGTGATTTGCTGACTTAGTTTAGCAATCGGCAAAATTGGTAAAAGGACAAAATCAGCTGAGAAAATTCTTCTTCATTAATAAGGGGGTTTTTTACAATGAAGAGCCGATTGCTCAAGAAAGGAAGAACAAAAGAAGAGCCGATTGCTCAGGAACTACTAGTCCTACATTACTAATCCTCGCTGGCCTCGTCGTCGGCATCGTAGCTGCCGTCGGCGCTGCTTCCGGAGAGTTCCTCGTCGCTGCTGCCCCAGCCCTCGGCCGAAGCCTCTTCTTCCTCGTCATCATCATCATCCTCGCTGTCCGCCCAAGCGCGGAAGCGCTTCGCCGTCGGATACCCAGCGGAGGAGGAGGAATCATCCTCCTCCTCTTCCTCTTCTTCCTCTACTTCTTCTTCTTCCTCCTCCTCGTCGGAGGAGGTGGGGTTCGCCCAGGAGTGGAGGTCGTCTTCGCTCTCACTCTTCAGCTCCCCTTCGATGAGGAACTCGAGGTCGTCCTCCCCATCGGTCAGAGGTAAGTCACCATCTGACCCGACGAGTGCTTCGGGTGGGCCATCTGGCATGTGGTCAAAATTCCACTCCTGCTCACTCGAGGAGGAAGATTGGAAAGAGAGGACTGAGGAGATGGAGGAAGAGGAAGACATTGCTACAGGGAAAGAGGGTTTTTTAGGTGCCGATGGCCAGAACAGAGCAAGAGGATGAAGTGGCGAACCGTTCGGTACAGTTAAATAAAGGAGGTATAGTGGAGATTTAATGCCATTGCGGTTTCCGAGGGAGTGATGTTAAAGCTATCAAATCTTGCAAAGAAGTTGAGGAGGCAAGGCATCATGATGAAGGATACTGCGACGGTTCTGCTCTGCCACGACATGACCCGACGAAGGAAAAGCATAGTGATTTTGGAATTGTCATTTCCAAAACCAGGGGGGCATGTGTTATCACCAGAATTTGACCGGGTCAGAGGTGGGCCGCGATTAAAGATGGGCTTGAAGAATATACATGGAAGAAATACATGAATCGGCCTTATATGCAAAGTTTGGGCTAGTTTGCCCGTGTATCTGTAATATAGTAGGATACGTGTCGGTTAGATTGAGTTTGGGCTCGTGCCCGGTTGGGATTATTCCCACGTTAGAAAGTCTACGGACTATAAATATGTATCTAGGGTTTATGGAATAAACAACAATCACGTTCACCACAAACCAATCTAGGCGCATCGCCAACTCCCTTGTCTCGAGGGTTTCTTCCGGGTAAGCATCATGCTGCCTAGATCGCATCTTGCGGTCTAGGCAGTACACGTTTATTCGCTGTTCATGCGTTGCTCATGCTGAAGCCTTGTTGATGGCGAGCAACGTAGTTATCATAGATGTTTTAGGGTTAGCATTGTTTCATCGTATCATATGCTTTCGTCTATGCAACCCTTAGACGTCTAGCCGCCCTTATACCTATCTTGGGTGTAAGGGCGGCACCCCGCTTGATCATTATTTAGTAGATCCGATCTGTTATGATTGCTCCTTGTTCTTCAAGGATTAGTTTAATATCTGCATAGTTAGGCCTTACAAACGGGTTGAAGGATCCAGTGGCGCGTAGGGTGTAGTTTGCTAGCCCTAGACAGGAACTTCCGGGGATCAACTTCGTGTTGGTTTTTAGGCCTTGTCTAGGGTCGGTTTACGATCACCGTGCGTGGCTGCCGTGCTCAATCACGAGTAGGATGTTCCGATTATGTGGTGAAAACCCTAAATCGTAGTAGGTCGTTTTAGCTTTATTTTGATCAAGCAGGACCACCATCCGATCGTACACCTCGTACGGATCATGGGTGGATCGGCTCCTTGAGCCGATTCACAGGACAACCTGAGAGCCGATCGAGGCTCGTATTTAATGTTTACGTGTATGCCATGCAGGAAACTAAGCGAGGCATATCCAACACCTTCCTGACCAGGTATAGGTGCACGCCCTTGCATCAACATCGGACGTGCGTGCCGAGTCTTTGCGGGCCATCGCTCGGAGGGACCAGGGCCAGCCGCAGTCCTGGGAGCCTCCCGGCTCTACCGTGTTGCCCGTCGCTGCTCGCCGGTGGGTTTCTGACCGCAACAGTGACGTCACGAGAGATGCGCATCCGACGACCAACGGGGTCCCAACAGCGATAGCCCTTATGCTCATCACTGTATCCGAGAAAAACACACTCAACAGACTGAGCGGTCAGTTTGGTGCGTTCACGAGGAGATAGAAGGACATAGCAGACGCAACCAAATGAACGGAGAGTCGAGTAGTCTGGAGAAACACCGGAGAGGCGCTCGAGAGGAATGCCACCCTGTAGAGCAGCAGAAGGCTGAATGTTAATGAGGTGGGCCGACGTAGCGACAGCCTCAGCCCAGAAATGTGGCGGAAGAGAAGAAGCAATCATCATAGCACGGGTGATCTCAAGAAGATGACGATGCTTACGTTCGGCGACGCCATTTTGAGCATGCGCGCCGGGACAAGAAAACTGAGCGAGGGTGCCCTCCTCAGCAAGGACACCACGAAGATGCTGGGAGATATACTCGCCAGCAGAATCAGCACGGAATACGCGAATGGGTGAGGAATACTGAGTGCGGACCATGGCCGCAAAACGCTGATAAATAGAGAGCACCTCACTGCGAGAGCGCATGAAAAACACCCAGGTGTACAGTGAAAAATCATCAATGAATAAGATATAGTATCGATGGCCCCCTTTCGAAGCGAAGGGAGCCGGACCCCAAACATCTGAATGGACTAAATCGAATGGGCGCTGAGAGACAGACACACTAGTAGGATAGGGAAGCTGAATCTGTTTGCCTAACCTACAACCCTGACAGTGTAACGACCCATCTCCAGAGACAGACCCCAGAAAGCCACGATGAACCAAAGACGATAGGCGAGAGTCACAAAGGTGACCAAGACGATGATGCCACTGCTGAAAAGAGCCGGTGACAGAGGCAACAACCGGAGGAGAACTAGCAGATGGAGTGGCAGCGGAAGGAACACGAAGCCAGTCTAACTCCCAAAGCCCCGGAGACTTACGGCTACGAGGGCCAGCTCCAACCAGGGCCTGTGTGCGACGATCCTGAACCGCACAAGACTCAGCGTCAAGATTGACGCGACAACCAGAATCGGTGAGCTGGCTAGCAGAGAAAAGGTTCATCTGAAGGCGAGGAACATGAGAAACATCAGAGACAGAGAAAGAGGGAGTAGAAAGGGTGCCTCTACTAGAAACAGGAATAGAGGTACCATCAGCCGTGACAACACGAACAGGAGAAATAAGAGACCGAAGAGCGGACAGAATAGAAGACTCAGAGGTCATATGAAAGGAAGCTCCAGAATCCAGATACCACGGGGACGTACCTGACTGTGTAGAGAGTGGTGGTCGCGCAGTGCCAGAAGAGCCAGTTACAGAACCAGCAGCGCCCGGCGAGGAAGAGTCCGTAGTAGCGAGCGGACCACGAAGACCCCCGAGAATGTCCCGATCGGAGAGTGCAACTGCAGAAGATCCCGAAGAGCCAGCCTCGCCGACGATCCCGGAACCGGCTGACGTAAACTGGGATCCCGCGTCCAGCAGGTGGAGGAAGTGTGGCCAACCTTGCCACAGTAGGTGCAATGAGGACGAGGGCGGAGACTCGGACCGCGAGGCTGCTGACGTAAACTGGAATCCCAAGCATCAAGCAGACAGTGAAGCTGAAATATCTCATGCGCAGAGAGGGGCGCGACTGGAGAGGTCGACGTACAATCAGGTGCCGACGAGGAGCTATCACCCACACGCACAGAGGCCACCAAAGGGGGCGACGGAGAGCAACACGCCGATGAAGACAGAGTCGGCAAAGCGCGGTCATAACCACGTGAAGAGGCCGCGAAAATCGATGTAGAGCGGCGGGCCGACGTAGACGAAGTAGGCGAAGCGCGGGCAGAGCCGCATGAAGAGGCCGCAAAAGTCGATGTAGAGCGGCAGGCCGAGGGAGACAAAATCGGCGAAGCGCGGGTAGAGCCGCGGGAAGAGGCCGCGAAAGTCGGTAGAGAGCGGAGAGCCGGCGTAGACGGAGTCGGTGAAGCGCGGGCAGAGCCGCATGAAGAGGCCGCAAACGGCAACAAAGAATGGCTAGCCGTCATACACGGAGGCCGCGGACAAATACCAAGTACCGAAGGGAGGCCCAAAGAGAAGGCGGGATCAGCGGAAGAAGACATCGGGTAACAACAGCCAACGACAGTTTTTTTTTTTAGACGGAAGTCAACTGCACAGCCAGGCTAGGTAGATCGGCAGCCTGGGAAGAACGGCCACCGCACGGGATAGCAGCACGGGCCGGGCCGGACAGCACTCGGCGGGAGCAGGACGCGGCGGGAGCAGCACGCACAGATCGGGGAGAGCAGAGCAGGGGAATCGACCACGGGGCGGATGGAGATCACCAGGCGGGCGGATCGGGAGCAGAGATCCAGGCGGGCGGAATCGGCCAGGGGGCGTCGGGCGGATCGCGAGCCAGGGAGATCCTGGTGTTGGGCGGATCGGCGACCAGGGAGAGATCGGCGCGACTTGGCGACGGGATCGAGCGGGGAGCGGAGCCTGGCCGGGGATGGCGGGGAATCGCGAGCGGAGGTCCTGGCGCTGCGTGAGGTCGAGCGGAGGCCAGATCGAGGACGGGGGAGAAACCGGCGACGGACGGAGACGAACAAGCAACGTCGGCCGGGAACTAGAGGATCAATATTTGCTCTGATACCATGTTAGGGAATATGCTTGTTGTATTACCAGGAGGCCAAAGGCCACAATATATAGTACATGTATAGGTGCACATATGCAGAAAGCCCCCTAACATATGGGGAAACTACAATAGATATATACATCTAACAGTACCAAACCCTAAAGATGCTAATGTTGCATGATTCTCCACCATGGCTTCTCTGGACCTTTTGACAACACAATACCAGTCCTTTGGAGGTTCACAGAAACAAGCATCAAGTACTCGATGATCCCACAAATGTCATCCTTTTCACGGTGTTTGATCTCCACCAGATTGAGATTGAAATGGTAGTTGGTCATTTTCACTGACATGGGCCTCTCTGCCACCCTTTCAGAGAGCATCGGAAGCTTTAATTTGACATAAGAAAGAATATGTATTGTTATGATTAATTTCAATCACAGTAAACTAAGAGGAACAATATATATATCGTAGAGTAGAATGCATCGATAGTAAAAGTGTCGTACCGTGCAGTTCTGTAGTGTAAGTTTCTCCAAGTTGGGAGCGAAGAGGATAAAATACTCCAGGAGCATGTGAGCATCATCGCACTGGTCTAGGATCAATGTACTTAGGTTGTTGAACCTCGGGAAATCTCTGCCATATCTATGAACCATCACCTGAAAAACCAAAAATACATACAACCGAGTTGTAAAATTTATTTATCACACACGCTTGGAGTATAGATATATATGTATCTCTAATCTTGCGGCGAGTAAAGGTAGAATTCGAACCACATTCAGCGGCGGGAAGCTCGACATCTCTAATTTCGTGACATTGTGAAGGCTGCAAAGGAGGTCGAATTCGTTGAGGACGCAGCTTCTGCCCAAACGAACCGTGGCCTGGATGAGCGAGGGCATCTCAAAGAGCCATAGGGGGACAAAATCTGGTAGAAGCACGATGTGGAAAGAAGCGAGTCCAGGAGCCACAATGCGCGGGGTGTAACTCAAGCGGACCAGAGAGCCACTCATCTGGTCCATGCCCTTGTTGCACGAGTCGATGACGAGGGTCCTGAGCGTGCGAGAGGCGACCACCTCCTCGAAGCCGATGAGGCAGTCCCTGAGCTCGAGATGCTCCAGACTAGGGCACCCATCGGCGCCGAGGAAGAGCTCGAAGCCGGCGCACAGCGTGACCCCCGTAAGCCGCAGCGTGGTGAGGCGACGGAGGAGGACGGTGCCGTCGCCCATGCGATGCAACTCGACATGCGGGCCAGGCGAGTGGTTGTAGATGTCGAGCGCGGCGGGGTTGTAGCGCGCGAGGAAGCGGCGAACCCAGCTGTTCCTGTCTGGCATTCTCCGGCGCATATGACGGCCGTACTTGGGAGGCTGGACGACCTGCATCCGGAGCTCGGCGAGGTCGTGGGCGTTGTGCTGCAGGAGGAGGCTGTCTGCAAAGCTGCTGAACCTAGCCCAGTTCTCGAGGTCGTCACGCTTGAACTCCTGAAGGCCGACGTCAAGGAACGGCACGTCGCGCCAGAGATGGCGCCACCGACGCGACAGGGCACTCGTCTGCACGAGCCGCCTGGCGCCCATGGATGAGAGGGAGAGGATGATGTGGAGCAGGCAATCCGGCAGGTCGCTAAGTCTGTCCGACGCGGCGTCGGCGGCATGCTCCATGGCAGATAGCAGTCCAAGTGCATGTGAGTCAATCAATCGTCCAGGACTAGTGACCTCTCCATCGCTCTATTTATTTTTCTTCGAAGTTTAGTTTGATCGATGCAGGCCGTGTCCCAATCGAAGTTGAAATCGACTGGGCGACTGCATCACGCAGGGCAGCGTCCCGGAGAAACCTATTCATCGCTCATTGCGAGCCCTATCTGGGGCGCCGCACAGGGGGGCATATTGGTTGGGCCAGCCCATTACTAGCGCTGTGTGTGCTTTTTCTTCTCGGGATTTTGTGCGTTCGGACCAGTTGTCTGTTTCCTGGTGTTTCTCTGGTTTTTCATTTTCTGTTCCGATCTTTTTCCGGTTTTTCATCTTCTCTTTTCCTACAATCTTTATTCTCATATGAACAATTTTGAAATCTGAATAATTTTTAAATCCAACCAAATTTTAAATCTAAACATTTTATAACTGATTTTTTTAAAAAAATTGCACAGTTTTCAAATATGATGTTTTAAAAATTTAAAAGTTTTTCAACTCTGAACATTTATCTAGTTTGAACATTTTTTGAAATTGAACACTTTTTAAATCTGAACATTTTTCTCATTTGAACATTTTTCAAATCTGAACATTTTTCGGGTTTAATTTTTTCCAAAGTTTGAAAAGTTTTCAAATTCAAACATTTCTTCAAAATTTGAATATTTTTCGAAACGAAACAACCAGAAAAACGGCAACAGATAGCATGTAGCGATGGTTCATCCCAAACGAGGCAGCTGTGCAATCACGAAGATAAATGGGCCCGGCCCAGGTGGTGTATCCTTGAGCGATATGGTCCGAACAGATCGCTTAAAGCGATGTATAGGACCTCCCCCACCGAATAGAGTTTTCAGAAAGAAAGACTAAGCCGGTAAGCCCATATATTCCCACAAAAAAGAGTAAGCCCAAGTAGCCCATACTCCTAACGGTGCCACAATCGGAAGATACAGCCGCCACCCCTCAAAAAAAGAAAAAGAAAAAGGAAGACACAGCCGCCGATCTATTCCCGACCACAGACCCTATTACCGGCGACCGGAGTAGGAGGAGATGGCTGCATGGAGAAGGAACACCCGCCTGAGATCGGAGACACCACCGCCGTTCCCCCACATTGTTCCAGTAGCCTCTAAGGTTAGTCGTATGCTTCATCCTTCCATCCATCCAAGAAGGGGAATCGATGAACTGACCGAACCAATTCTCCCTGTTTGCAGAAGAAGAACAAGAAGCGGAAGAAGAAGGAACAGAAGTGCGTGTCGAGCCTCCCCGACGACGTCCTCATGGAGATCCTATCGCGGTTACCCTACAGGTCTTTCTGCCACGTCAAGTGCGTCTCCAAGCCGTGGCTTGCCCTTTGCTCCGACCTCGACATCTACAATAGGTCACCATGGACCGTGTGTGGCTTCTTCTTCATCGGCGACGTCCGGGACAGCCTCACTTTCGATGATTTGACGGTCGGTTTTGGTCCCCAGCTGGTAGATCCCACTCTAGCTTTCTTGGGCAGATACGGACGCATCAGTGTCGAACGATGCTGCATCGGTGGCCTTCTCCTCTGCAAATGCTGGGTGTCACGTTCCGAGGAATACGAGTACAGTTACGTTGTGTGTAATCCTGCGACCGAGAAGTGGACCGTGTTGCCTCGTATAGAGAACTCGGACCGGGTGGATGGTCACTGTTTTATGGATGCTGACAGTTTGTTGGGCGATCACCTTTCTGAGTTAAACTGCAGCGAACACTTTTTAGGTTTTGATACAGCTAACCCCTCAAGCTTTGTGGTGGTTGTTCCAGAGATAGTTTACCAAGGACGGGTCAGAGAAGTGGCGATCTACTCATCAGAAACTGGAGGATGGACCTCCATGCGGAGTCAGTGGGCTTCTGAAACAGTCTTTGTGGAAGGGTGTGAGGAAGCTGTCTTCGTGAATGGCAGGATGCACTTCACTTCCCTTCATTCGTCAATAGTAACAGTGGATGTAGAGGGAGAGGTTTGGAGGGAAATTGAAGTCCCAAAGGGCCATAGGTTCGGTTCCATTGGACAGTCTCAGGGATATTTGTATTATTGGGATGTAGAGATTGACTGCCAACTCTCTGTTTGGGTTCTTGATTATTATGGTACTGGACACTGGACCCTAAAGCACACTGTTAACGTTCTGGAACTGTTTGGGAGGCATCCTCACACAGACTACGAGTGCTACGATATTGCATTTCATCCTGACTGTAATTTGATTTTTATTACTGACGGGGAGATTGCTGTGTCTTATGATATGGATAGTCGGAAAGTTCAGGTTATCTACACATCAAAACAACTCCAGTATGGCTTACCTTACATTCCCTGCTTTGCAAAGTGGCCATCAGATGGGTAGTGGCAGTGGTGCCATCATAAAATCATTTTTGTTGAATATGGGCCTGATTTTTATTGTTTTGTGGCAGTGGCACCAGCTTTGATATGTACTAATACCTATGTCAGGGAAGAAGGCAGTTGAGTTTAACGGAACTGAACTTTCTGTTTTATGTTCCTTCCCCTTTTGCGATAAGATAAATTTGCTTAATAGTGCCGTAACACTACAGAAGTTTGCCCTCCCGTACTGCGTTTTTTGAATCGTTGTTTTGCATAAGCTATCCATGACTAATATTTTCTTCTCGAATTGTAACAGACATTACTGGAATTTTTTTTACCATTCTCAAACATTTTAACTTTTGTATCGAATTACCTAGGATGCAAACTCAGTTCTCATCAGATTTTCATTGATGGTTTTTAGGAGCTAAACTGATTTTGAAATTACTGCAAGGTGTTTTTTTTTTGAGAAGCATGCAGGGGAACTGCATGTTAAATATATAAGAAGAAGGAAGCCAAGAAAGGCAATGTCTGACTGGACTCCCTGACCTTCAGGGACGCTGGCGGGCTCGTTGGGGTGTTTGCGAAAGCAAAGCAAGGCGTTTGCCATTGCCGGCGACGACGACGTCCTTGGACGCCGTTCACCTTCTTGGAGGCGTGGCCACGACACACAACTTGTCGCCGCTGCCTACCCCCGGGCTCTGTCTCGCTACCCTAGTTACTAGTGATCCATCCGAGCTCCTCCTCGAAACCCCTTTCGTTGAGGCCATGCGTCGAGCAGTACCCGGCTCCATATAGACGGTGTGTCTCCCCTTGCGCGACCATTCCCGAGCCTAGGGTGGCTCGTCCGTGGTGCGTCGTCGCAGGAGGCACCCCGGTGTTCTTCAACAGCTGGTGGTTTGTCGTGATTGGCATGCGCTGAGACTTAGGCGTTCTCTTGGGGTGGGTGCCGAAGCCTCCGCGAAAGCATTGCACAGCTGGCCTGTGCCGACACCGATGACGCTCGCGAGCGCCATTTTCCTTCCTGGAGGCGCTGTCATGGGCGCTCTTGGAGATCCTGTAGTTTAGGGCTTTGCCCTGGTCTGCTTGTTCCTTTGTAGTAGGCTTTAGCTCTTCACCACCTGGGCTTGTATCTAGAGCTGGTATCCCCAGTTTTTTCTTTTCTTTTCTCTTTCTTTGTTGCATGCTACCTTGTACTCCTAGCCGGTTGATGGCTTTGTTAATTCAAAGCTGGGCTCGTCGAGCCTTATGTTTAAAAAAGAAAGGCAATGTCTTACAGGGACATCAAGCCAGAAAGAGAACAAGAGAAATAATAAAAAGGAAAATGACCTACATAACTAAGAAGGCGACCAACAGATAGAGGCCTACGCCAGCAAAGGTGTAAAATGGCCGGTACTTGCGACTGCCCAGAGTTTTGCTTCTTCCTTGATCTGAGCAATGAAGGTTTGAATCGGCGCAGATAAGTTCTGGAAGACTCTGCCGTTTCTTTCCCTCCATATCATCCATGTGGTGAGCATCACAAGTGAATCCAAGCGGCTTTTATTTGCTCTTGGAATGTTCGATCTCGCAGATTCCCGCCATGAACAGAGAGGCTTATCCAAGGCACTACCTGATGAAATACAGCCCAGTTTAGGATTGCTCCCCATATAATGTTTACGACCGCACAACCAATAGAAAGATGTTGAGCACTCTCTGCGATAGAATTGCAGAAAACACAATGCTCAATTTGAGGCAGCTCGCGTTTTGCAAGTCTATCCGCTGTCCACACCCTTCCTTTCAAGAATAATCAGACACCAATTTTGAAACGAAGGGGGCCCATGGTTTCCAAATTCCCTCAGCCAGACTACTTGAAACGTTTGCTTGAAAATGCCCTTGATTGACCGATTTTGAAGAAAAGTTCCTTTAGGATCCCACGACCACGACCAAGAGTCTTCCTCTTCTGTATGTATGGGGACCAGGGGCGGAGCTAGCAATATGGCGAGATCTGGCGGCCGTCATACCTAAAGTTTTGCGTTAATACTAGGTATATATAGTGTGTTACTGCGTTAGGTTCAGGTTCTGTACTTCTGTTCAGGCTTGGCTGCATGACTGCATCGATGGACATCGCTAGGAGTCGGAAACAACGACCCGTCACGTGAAAAGCTCAGTCCCTCCCGTGTTGGGCCTTGTGTGTTGGGCCTGGTAGCCATCGTTACAGGCGTACAGCACAGGGACATCACGAGTTCACGACTCGGAAACGGCTGATCGATACAGGATTCTGCCCGTGCCGATCGGGCGATCGGCAACTTCCCTGCTTGGCGGAAACCCTCGCCTCGCCGAGTCGCGAAGTGGTGATCGTACCTAGCGCAAGAACCGCGGCCGCCGGCAAACGAGAGGATCCTAGGCCACATGGCATCGAAGAAGAACACCAAATTCAGAACGCAAGGTATTGGAATTTGGAACTGAAAGTGCACTTCAATTTCTGAAACTAATCTTGTTGTTAGATTGGCATATGTGGCTCGAGTGCATAAAGTACGTAGTGCTCTCTAGTCTGAAACTCTGAATGATTAATTGGCTGCTGGTTTTTTCAATGATAAATTGATTGGTTTTATGTTGGCTCCCGTGATTTTGTTGAATTGATGTACAGATATAAAGAGCCTCTTTGCCAAAGTATCTGGCAGTTGCAGCTCTAACCCGGCTCCGCATCCTGATGTTATTCCTGGACAAGGAGGAGAAGAATATTTTCGTTTAGTGAGGTATTTTGAGAAAACTATTTATTTTAAGATTATGCAGTTAGACTGTACGTCTGTACCCGTGAACACATAGTAACATTTATCTTGTGGAGTCTTGCATTTTTTTTCTTTATCGATTCCGCCACACCATAAATTTATTCCTGCCTCCGCCACTGATGGGGACAGTATTAACCTTCTCACAGTCTACTGCAAGGTGCATATCTGTCTTGAATCTGGAATTAAAAGGATTCTCCATTTGTAGCACCAACTACCTGTAGCTCTGGCATGCACTGGACAACTCAAAACCAAAAGGATTGATGATAGCCTCTCATATTTGATGTTATTGTTGATAGCTCTGATTTAAGAGATCAAATTATTAAAGCCCCACTACTAAGAAGCTTGACAGAGTCCTGAACTCCTGATGAGCATAGACTGATAACACAAGTTTTAAAACATAAAACTGATAACACAAGTTCAACTAAAACATAAGATACGGCCCCTGTCGGTAATCTACATTTCGCTTCCCTGACCGTTAGTCATCACAATATAGTTATAACACCTAGAGGAGTGATCGGCCATGCATGATTATAAAGTACGGAGTATACTCAACAACGCATTCATGAGTTAATGTCAACAGTTGTTCAACCCACTGCAATGGAACAATATCCGATTATTTAGAAAATATGTAAAGGCAACAAGCAGAAGCAGAGAAGCCACGACATTTGGTAAGGTCACTGGCCAAACCAGCGAGATCTACGGAGCATCTTGGCGCATGTCATCGTCCATGTAGAGGTAGTTCTCCTTATAATAACGCTTCTCGACATTGCGTACCAGACAATCTTCCAGCTCCCAGTGGCAAGCACAAGGGAAATACCTATGACTTCGACGCGCGGGGAAGTCTCTGGGCGGCGTAGTCGTCCGATCCCCGAAGTGGTAGGCGCCAAAATGACCACGCCATTGCAGAAAACAGTTGAGGTACACCGAATTGGCGGCGATCTTGGGGAACTTCTTGGTGGAGACCATGACAGTGTGTGTCGCGCCGAGGAAGGCTGCCTTGTTGTCACCGATGCCGCTCTGCGGCACCAGCCGCCTCCCCGCTATGTTCACCTCGAACACCTCCATGCAGCATGGGCGACCGTGCCACTTGAATATCTTTGTCTCGTCGTAGCCACCTCCATCGACCAGGTTGGAACCGACCATGTAGCGCACCATGAGCATACGGCCTTGGGACCGGACGAGGAAGGAGGAGATTTTTGCGTTCACCGGGGGGTCCTCGTTGAGGAGGAACGTCATCACAGGCCATCGATCCGCCGAGCTCAGGTCCACAGTCATTATCGCACCGGCCGTCGTCGTGAAGTAACAGCGCCCTCCGATGGTGACTGGCGACTGGACTCGTGTGACTATGCCAGCGGGGCGCATCTCGGTGGCACACCCGTACACCCAGTTCTTGTCGCCGGGCTTGGCACAGACGATCGGACACCACCCCGCTCGGAGGCAGAGCACGAGCGTCCTCGGAGACGTCGAGTCGTCGATGCCCGCACCATTGATCTTGGATGGGTCCAACGGGGGCCGGCTCGACGAGAAGGATGAGGAGCCGCATATCATAGATGACATATTCACGGCCCGGTCGATCCTGAGTGGCGGGAACCCGTTGAACGCGCTGGTGAGCGGGTTGAGGAGACAGATGTGGTCGGTGGCCTTGTTGGCGAGGACGAGGAGACCGTCGGCAGTGCCTAGTTGGTGGTGGGTGCTGAGCTCATGTAAATCGATGTTGGCGCGGGCACCGGTGGCGATGTTCACCAGGGTGCGGCCAGTCCGGGCGCCGCAGCGGTTGAGCATGATCCAGTTGCGCGGGCGGAAGCGGGCGTCCATCCCGTCGCCCATGCGAGGGTTGTCGGTGCAGCCGCGCCAGGGCTTACATGTGGCCCGGAAGCAGAGGTACTCCGCAACGTCGAAGTTAAGCAAACGGCCGGCAATGTCCTCGACGAGATCAGTTGGCAAGTTCTTCCAGTCCCGCCATTTCGTAGCGGCGCGTGTCCGCTTGGCCACGGGCTGGCTCTCAGTCAGCTGCGGCGTCATCTTCTTCAAAAAAATGTAGTACTCCATCCTATTGTGCAATGCGGATCCATCCTGCAGACACTGTTAGCATTTAGAAACACGTTCATGAATCATAAGCAAAATTGATATACATGTACTCAAGTAGGGAAATTTACTACAGATGCCATTGATTCATTTTTTTTTAATCTTGCATACTGTTTTGTAACCATATAAGAAGGAATAATACGGTTTCTAGACTCAAAAAATAAATAGATTCTAAGAAAGAGTGGTCAAGGCAACGAAATTCCGCAATTATACAAATACTAAAAAGGATAACCTACTATACTTTATCATATCTTATCTAGATCCCGAAAATTTACCAAATCCCGGGGAAAAAAGTATGTCCTCCTATATTAGGTAATTATTCATTATCATTCGATATCCCCAAACAATATATGGCTTGGTGATTTTGCAAAAAAAAAAAAACTATGGCTTGGTGAAACCATTATTCTCCCGTCCGAGAAGAGCTGTTGTGATGGAGCGCTTATGTAGACGCTTAGAGATAAAAAGAAAATATCATCAAATTTAAAAAATACTGAAGCGTCCGCTCTCCCATCGCTATGCGCTAATAGCAGATGGAAAACTGCATGTCAGCTAGCGCCTCCGGCAGCGGCAGTGCGCGGGCAGGGCTAATGCCGTCGATGAAGTCCGATCCCGTGGCCAACAGCGGCGCGCTGGTAGTGATGATGCCGTCAATTGAGTTGGAGGTGAGCACGCCTACAATCCCGTGTGGTGGTTGCTGCGGAGACGCCGGTATAGGGGAATCGGCAATTGTCCGCCTCCGGCCTTGCCGGATTTCCGCGACCTCGGCATCAGAGGAGGACGACGACCAAGCCGGGTGCGAGGCACCGCGCAAGGCAGGCCACCTTTTAGTCGGTCGCCGTAGGCCTCCGTTATGAGCTGTCCTGACCAGGAATTAATAGCGAGGTGATGGACGGGTCACCGTCTACTTGACTGCGTCAGTCAGAGACAAGGAGAGTATACACAGATACTGCTCTGTTCTTCCTTTGCTTCCTGACGAAAATGTTTAGGTGCCAAGCTGAGCACAGATTTCAGTAGCACATTCTTGTTGGTTGTGAAGGCAAAGTGGCAAACTAGGAGTCTAGGATCGAGGATCCCAAGCACAGGATCAGGTATAAGTTTCTGATTGGTTACTTATAATTCATTGTGGGTTTTTTGTTGTTGAAATGATCAGGTTGACAGTCCAAACAAGTATGGATTCTACTTGAGGGCTTGAGGCAATGTCACCTGAATCTTAGGGTCAAGCAATGACCTTGTCTGTTAGTAAATATGACTCCTGACATTTTTTTATCATTGTTTAAATTTACTTATTACCCTATTTAAATGCTTGCAAATAGGTGGATAAATAGTCACATTCTACATGTGCCTTTAGTTTATCTGGTGCAGAAGAAGTTCCTATAGAAATAAGGAAACATGTAAAGTTTATTCTTCTCTATTCTCAGTACTTACGTTATCGAAAAATTCGCAGTATTTGTGTACTTGAGAGTAAACCAGTGTATTGTGGTTTCATTTATTTTCAGACTTTACATGCACCTTATTTTCTACTCTAAATCTGAAAGGGAGTATGTGAATATATGGCGGTGAATAACTTCTCGGCTGAAATAAGAAAATACACTTGAATGCAAGTAAGCGAGGCTGTGACTTCATGAATCGTTGTATTATCTTATGGACTCTTATCTACTGGAGTTTGCGCATTGTCATTCTTGTTTTGAACTGTCAACCTCTCTCTTCATGTGAACAATATGTGAGATTGGTTTTAGGAGGAAACACACTCAATGCTCCAAGGCGTGGGCATCTTTATGTATTTGTACAAGGAGATTACAAGGTATACAATACAATTATGGTTAGAATCTGAACTAATCAATCTATACCAAAACTAGCTAAACCGTGCCAGGTACGTATTCTGGTACTTCGCGTTCAGTTTTTTTTAACTATAATCTCCATGGTGCAAGTAAAGAATTGAAAGTGTCTCCCTCTTTGATGTCTCCTTTTTTTGTCAAATTAGGATCACGGTGAAGGTAAAGAAAGGACTGCTCCGTCATGCTTTGAAATGTCTATTAGAAATAACATCAGGTTCTATTTGCTCTTTTCGAGTAACATTTATACTCATCTATATTCTTCCATTTCTTTCATGTAGGTTTCATTGACAAAGCCAAATATGTCACAGGAAATTTGACATAAATGACAAATCACCATGTAGGGTTGATCAATGGCCAGATGCGGGTGCATAATTAGCACCCGCCCACTATTTTGCAATTAGATATTTCATTGAGTTGACCATCCTATATGTTAATATACAAATTTGTTACTAAGGTGACATATACTTAGTTTTTTAGAGAATTGGTGCCATATACTTACTTAGTTAGTGTTCTATTTCAGATTATCTCCATTCTTATGTTCGTAGTAGAAACAATTGTTTTACCATCCGGTTCAAAATATATGCTCGACATGATATATGATGGTATCTTGGTGTGTTTATTTTACCTAAAGCAATTAGGTGAAGTCTCTAAAGCACCCTGAAACAACTGAGTATTGCCAAATTGCAAAGCGTCCACCCTTTAAGTGTAGTGTTAGCATAATAATAGCAACATAATATATTTCCTTCATGTCGTGATTATGCATTTCGATGGTGTGCTTTATATGTATAAGATGAGTGTCTTGATTATAGTTACATAGTTTATAGGTTCATGTTTATTCTTGATGAGTGTGCCTCTATTTTTGTGGTTGCACTTCAGATAATTTGCAATGCATATGTTGGATTGTTCTCATATGGCATACTATTGATGAATCTTATTATTTTAGTTTATCTACAAGCAATGCATATATTGGATTGCTCTCCTTCGTGTCTTATTTCTGCACCTTATTATTTTAGTTTAAAAAATTAATTTGTACATGATGGCGAGTATTGATGAATCAGTTCCCACTACTTGAAGCCCAAATCAAACATGACATATGAAGCATAAGAGGAATAACACATAGACAACAAAATACGGCGTGGCAACGCGGGCGAGGTCCTTCTAGTAGTGATGAAGTGGCTTGTCTATTGTGGAGTCCAGAAAAACGGCAATTTGGGATTGGTCAACAAGGAGCGGGTACTCAGATCTACGGCTTAGTAAGGCAAGTATACTCCGATAGATCTAGATCTGGGAATAACAAATATATGGGGCAATAAAACTATCATTACCTTTTGATGTATAATCTTCTTTATGCTCTTTTGCTTCTTCTTCCCAAAAGCAACGACGCTGAAATCGGCAAAAATTTAAGAACACATGGTGAAGGAGTTGGGGAGGGGGGGGGGGGAGATGGCGGCTGGAGGAGGGAGAGGACAGGAGGATGTGGGGCGGCGGGGGGGGGGATTTGTTGGTTAGGGGTTGATATGTTGTTGAAGTGTGCAAAGCGGAAAAGTGCGTAAGTGGGTGCGGGTCCGGCTGGTTAGGTTGATCAAATTAAATACTCCAAAGTCGATCCTCATATCCCTGAGGCTTCCATAGTATAGTTGCCTCTGAGACTTCAGGTTTTGTTAGGCTATGGACTGTCTACATGGACCAAAGCTCACATGAATCCAACAACCCTTACTACATCTCAGAGGCACATAATATGATATATTATTGTCCTATCATTTTTAATATATACCTAGAGTTTAGTGGTGACTATCAGGTTAAACATCTATGCAGACAAAATTACGCCTGACTACATCTGAATAATGAACTAAACGTTAAGGTTTTAGTCTGATGCGTGTTACTCAATGTCGTTACGGTATTGGACTTCCATAGACTACCATTTGGTGGAGCTTCTGAGTGTTCCTCCTCGTCTTTTTATGACCTTCACAAAGATTCATCAAAATCTCATACATTGTGACCAGGCGTGTAGTTCATATAGGTGTGCTCTATTTAAGATCATCCTTCGCAACATCGTCTTCTCTCATAGAAAACCAAACAGAACAAATTAAGATATGATCAACCTACATAACAATATTTTATGAGAAATTGCAACTGCAGCAGAGTGGGTGTACTAAAAGTCATCTCAACTCAGATGCTCTGGTTTGTTATCCCATGTTCTAATTCATGGTATCTTCGATCACATAGGTGGGGTTGCAGAAAGGGACGAAATGTCGCCTAGAGGAGGTAAATAGGCATTTAAATGTAAATTACATATTTGGATTGAAAGAATGTAGAATTGAACTCGTTTTTTTCAAACACAAAACTTAAACAAACTAGGCTCAACTAAGTGATAAGCAAGATATAAGTACTTCAATCTCAGTGGCTATCACAAGAAAAGTAACTTGGGTATAAAGATAACCTTCGGTGATTGTATTCACATTTCTTGAGAAGGATCTGTCTACATGCCGTTGGGCATGGTTACTTTGCATATCATCAAGAAGCCTCCTTGCCAGCTCAACTGGCTTGCTCATGAATGTTCCTCCTGCTACAGTATTAAGCATAGACTTTGACATTGGGTTAAGGGCATTATAAAATAAATGTAGGATTAACTAATGCTCTATTCCACGACTTGGATAGTTCATGGTGGTTTCATTCATTCTTTCCCATGCAAGCGCTAGTGGCTCGCGGTCTTCTTGTCTAAAACCTGTAATGTTAGAACGCAATTGCATAGTCTTTGCTGGTGGAAAAAACTTAGTCATAAAGATATTAGTACATTCCTCCCATGTAGTTATAGTGCCCTTAGGCAGAGCTAGCAACTATTATTTTGCTTTTCCTCTTAATGAAAAGGGAAACAAGCGCAATTTAATAGCATTTGGATCAACATCTTTAGTGCGCACCTTATCACATATTTCAGTGAATGTGTTCAAGTGCATACCTGAATCCTCAGCGGCTGAGCCTCCAAATTGGTTCCGATGAACCAAACTTAAAAGATTAGGCTTAATTTCATAGTTGTCCGCTTCAATAGCGGGCTGAGTTATGGGTGCAAGAATAAAATCATCATTGGGGATAGCATATTCCCCAAGCTTCTTTTCTGCCATAGTGATTATCTTTTTGGGGTTTTCTTCAATGATTGAAAAAGAACAAGTAACTATTTTTTGGGGTTGTCAAGTATAAGTAAAACAGTAAATAAAAACTTAAAACTAAAAGTAAGATAACTAACAAGGTCTCTAGTAAACTTACCGGAATAGCAAAATTGCCTCCTCGGCAACGGCGCCAGAAAAACGGTTGATACCTCCGATCCGGATTGCGGATTGTAGCATGGTAATATTTTACCCTAGAAGACCTAGGTTTAATCGAACCTTGGAAAGCACTGCTAAATGGTGTATGAAGGAAACGTCTACAAGACTTTGTGATACGGATCGTTGGCCCGATCTTTCACGGTGCACCACCTCGATCCCATAGAACCGCTAACTCTCCCAACCACGTTGTGCGATACATGATGGCGTGTAAGACACACGTCCATTGGGAACCCCAAGAGGAAGGTGTGATGCGTACAGCAGCAAGTTTTCCCTCAGTAAGAAACCAAGGTTATCGAACCAGTAGGAGTCAAGGAACACGTGAAGGTTGTTGGTGGCGGAATATAGTGCGGCGCAACACCATGGATTCCGGTGCCAACGTGGAACCTGCACAACACAATCAAAGTACTTTGCCCCAACGTAACAGTGAGGTTGTCAATCTCACCGGCTTGCTGTAAACAAAGGATTAAATGTATAGTGTGGAAGATGATGTTTGTTTGCGAAGAACAGTAAGGAACAAAGTTTGCAGTAGATTGCATTTCGGATGTAAAGAATGGACCGGGGTCCATAGTTCACTAGTGGTGTCTCTCCCATAAGATAAATAGCATGTTGGGTGAACAAATTACAGTTGGGAAATTGACAAATAGAGAAGGCATAACAATGCACATACATATATCACGATGACTACTATGAGATTTAATCAGGGCATTATGACAAAGTACATAGACCGCTATCCAGCATGCATCTATGTCTAAAAAGTCCACCTTCAAGTTATCATCCAAACCCCTTCCAGTATTAAGTTGCAAACAACAGACAATTGCATTAAGTATGGTGCGTAATGTAATCAACACAAATATCCTTAGACAAAGCATTGATGTTTTATCCCTAGTGGCAACGAGCACATCCACAACCTTAGAACTTTACGTCACTCGTCCCGGATTCAATGGAGGCATGAACCCACTATCGAGCATAAATACTCCCTCTTGGAGTCACAAGTATCAACTTGGCCGGAGCCTCTACTAGCAACGGAGAGCATGCAAGAACATAAACAACACATATATGATAGATTGATAATCAACTTGACATAGTATTCCATATTCATCGGATCCCAACAAACACAACATGTAGCATTACAAATAGATGATCTTGATCATGATAGGCAGCTCACAAGATCTAACATGATAGCACAATGAGGAGAAGACAACCATCTAGCTACTGCTATGGACCCATAGTCCAGGGGTGAACTACTCACACATCAATCCGGAGGCGATCATGGTGATGAAGAGTCCTCCGGGAGATGATTCCCCTCTCCGGCAGGGTGCCGGAGGCGATCTCCTGAATCCCCCGAGATGGGATTGGCGGCGGCGGCGTCTCTGGAAGATTTTCCGTATCATGGCTCTCGGTACTGGGGTTTTCACGACGAAGGCTATAAGTAGGCGGAAGGGCAGAGTCGGAGGGCTGGCGAGGGGCCCACACCATAGGGCGGTGATACGTCCAAAACGTATCTACTTTCCCGAACACTTTTGCTATTGTTTTGCCTCTACTTTGTGTATTTTGGATACAACTAACACGGACTAACGCTGTTTTCAGCAGAATTGCTCTGGTGTCTCGTTTTTGTGCAGAAATTCAACTTTCAGGAAAATCCCCGGAATTAATGTCAAAGGGCTCATTTTTCCAGAAGATTCACGGAGCCAGAAGGGCAGGCCAGGGGGGCCCACGGCCCCCACACCATGGGCCGGCGCGACCTAGGAGGGGGGCGCGCCGCCCTATGGTGAGGCCCCCTCGGCCAGCCTCCGACGCCCCCCTTTGGACTACTTAAAAGTTTCGACCTAAAAACGCACGGGGGTTAGACGAAATCGCCAGAAGACATCCAGAACACCGCCGCCATCGCTAAACTCCGTCTCGGGACCAGAAACTCCGTTCTGGCACTCCGCCGGAACGGGGAATTGGAGGAGATCATCGCCATCATCACCACCGACGCCTCTCCATCGACCAGCCATGTTTCCCCCATCCATGTGTGAGTAATTCCCCCGCTGTAGGCTGAAGGGGATGGTAGGGATTGGATGAGATTGGTCATGTAATAGCATAAGATTGTTAGGGCATAGTGCCTAGTGTCCGTAATTGGTACTTTTATGATATTGTTGCAAATTGTTATGCTTAATGCTTGTCACTAGGGCCCGAGTGCCATGATCTCAGATCTGAACACGTTATCAATTCATGATGATATTCATTGCTTTATGATCTTACCTGCAAGTTGTATACACGTATTGTTGTCCGGAACCCGAGGCCCCAAAGTGACAGAAATTGGGACAACCGAAGGGGAAGGCGGTGATATGAGGATCACATGTGTTCACGGAGTGTTAATGGTTTGCTCCGGTGCTCTATTAAAAGGAGTACCTTAATTTCCAGTAGATTCCCTAGAGGCCCGGCTGCCACCGGCTGGTAGGACAAAAGATGTTGTGCAAGTTTCTCATTGCGAGCACGTACGACTAAATATGGAACACATGCCTATTGATTGATTAGTACTTGGATACCGTTTTATTATTATCTGCAAATGCCCTACCTTGATTGTTACATGAGTTTCTCTCATCCATGCAACGCCCGTTCATCCATCCATGTGCCTACAGTATTTTAATCCTGCCGTTTACTATAATCACTACTGCTGTCTTTGTTACTCTGCCGCTGATATTTCACTACTGCTACTGCTATAAAACTGTTGCTACTGATAAACTCTTGCGAGCAAGTCTGTTTCCAGGTGCAGCTGAATTGACAACTCCGCTGTTAAGGCTTACAAATATTCTTTGGCTCCCCTTGTGTCGAATCAATAAATTTGGGTTTTACTTCCCTCGAAGACTGTTGCGATCCCCTATACTTGTGGGTTATCAAGACTATTTTCACGGCGCCGTTGCCGGGGAGCATAGCTTTATTTGCAAGTTCACTTGGATTGATATTGTTCGCTGCAAATTCTCCATGATGGGTAAACCTCGCGATACTAAAGTCGCCATATTATCATCCACTACAAGAAAAGGTACAACTCTGAGTACCTCTGTTGCTCTTGATTCACCATCTGTGATAAGTAAACTTGTTTCACCACCACAAGCTTCAAATGCTTGGTACTTACGCTGAATTTGAAAATTCCTCTTATAATTTTGATGATGCTTCTGTTGTGCTTGATAATGATGGTTCATTAGGATCTTTTCTAGATGCTACAATTGCTAGGTCTAGACAAATTGAAAGTACTGAAACTCCCAATGAAAATACTGCTACACCTGTTAATTCACCTGAGTCTGTTGAATACTCGAGTGATGATCTTGATGAAGATTATGTAGAACTTGATGATGATTTCATTGATAAATGCAATGCTACTACTGGTACAAGTAATATTAAAAAGCTTCTTGCACAACATACTGTTAGATATAAACTGTCCCCTGATCCTAAATTTGGCACTTCTCCTATAAACATTAAGGATAAGGATTATGATTTTTCTCTTGATTTATCTCATATATCTAGTGTTGAGAAAACACCTTTTTGTGGTACTGAAAAAGAAAGTGTTGTAGAACACATGATTGAGCTGTCTACTCTGAGTAGCTTGTTTTCTGATGATGTTAAGAAGCGTACTTATTTCGTTGCTAAAATTTTTCCTTTCTCATTAAAGGATGATGCTAAAACTTGGTATAATAGTTTGCCACCTGATTCTATTGATAGTCCAAGTGATTTTCTTGATGTTTTCTTTCGGAAATACTTTCCTGCTAGTGCTCAACATATTGTTTTGCAGAGAATTTATAATTTTGACCAGGAAGATGGAGAGAAATTGCCTGAGGCTTGGGCAAGATTTTGCTCTCTTATTAGAGCTCGGCCTGTACATGATCTGGAAAAGCATGATTTACTTGATATATTTTATAGTGGACTAACCATTGAGTCTAGGGCATACCTGGATAGTTGTGCTGGTTGTGCTTCAGGAAAAGAACTCCGACATGACGTCGAAGAATTATTGGCTAGAATAGGCCGGAATCATGATGATTGGGCTACACCTTAACCAACCCCGACACCAATATTGAAGAAGAGGGGTATGATTAAATTAAATGATGAAGATATGAGGGAAGCCAAGAAATCTCTTAAAGAGAAGGGTATTAAATCCGAAGATGTGAAGAATTTACCTCCCATAGAAGATTTATGCAAGATAACTCCCCCTTCATCCATGATTGAGGTACACTCTATTCAACGCTTTACTAGGGAAGATATTCCGTATTCAAAACCTCCTGCACAATGCTTAGATGAGTTAGATAATTATATTGTTAAGCAAAATAATTTTAATATGAGAGTAGAGAATCATTTAATGGAAAATTCTCGAGCTATTAGTGAATTGCATGGTATTTTGGAGAGAACCTCCAATGATGTTAAGATGCTTGTTAAGTATTTTCATATGGTTCAAACTCAAATTGATCAACTCACTAAAGTACAAAATGACTTGTTAAAAAATAGTTCTAAAGAAAAACATGCTTATGAAGTAACAACTAGAGGCGGTGTTTCTACCCAGGATCCTCTATATCCTGAAGGGCATCCCAAAAGAGTTGAACAAGATTCTCAACGAACTGAAACTACTGCTCCTTCTAAGAAAAAGAAAAAGAAACATAAAACTATTGTAGAATCCTCTGAGCCTGTTAATGATCCTAATAGTATTTCTATTTCTGATGCTGAAACTGAAAGTGGTAATGAACATGATAAAGATAATGGTAACAATGATGCTTCTGATAAAGAAGAAGTTGAAGATGAACCTGAATAGCATGCTAAAAATAAAAAGTATACTAAAGAAGATTTTATTGCTAAGAAACATGGTAATGAAAGAGAACCTTGGGTTCAAAAGCAAATGCCTTTTCCTGCTAAGAAACTAAAATCGAAGGAAGAAGAACACTATAATAAATTTTGTGATTGGATGAAACCTTTGTTCCTGCAAATACCTTTGACTGATGCTATTAAATTGCCTCATTATTCAAAGTATATGAAAGATATTGTCTCTAACAAAAGGAAAATTCCTAATGAGGATATTTCCACAATGCTTGCTAATTACTCTTTCAATGGCAAAGTTCCAAAGAAGCTTGGCGACCCAGGTATACCGACTATTCCTTGTTCCATCAAGAATAATTATGTTAGAACTGCTCTATGTGTTTTGGGAGCAGGTGTTAGTGTTATGACTTTTTCTCTTTATAAGAGACTTTATTTAGATAAGTTGATACCAACTGATATATCTTTGCAAATGGCTGATAAATCTACTGCTATTCCTGTTGGTATATGTGAGGATGTTCCTGTTCAAGTTACTAATAATTGCTTAATATTAACTGATTTTGTTGTGTTGGAAATGCCTGAAGATGATAATATGTCTATTATTCTTGGGAGACCTTTTCTTAACACCGCAGGGGCTGTTATTGATTGCAATTAAGGAAAAGTCACTTTCAATGTCGATGACAAGGAACATACTGTTTATTTTCCCAAGAGGATTGATAAAGTATATGGAGTTAATACAATTTCTAATTTGAGATCTATCAAAGTGGGAGATATTGGTTGTCCAATATATGAGCCTAAAGAAGAATATCAAACTCTTGTTATTGGATCCATATCAATACAATATAAGGTAACATGATTGATTTGAGGTTTATTTCTTTTTATGACATGTAAGATTTATTTGGTGGCAAGACTTGATCAACCTTGTTAACAAGTACATTTTATATGCATAGAAGAGCTAAGCAACATTTCTTTCTTCCTCCACTTGCTTTACTTGCTGTAGCACCACTTGATTTGCAAAATGCTTTAGTTGTTTAGAGGTTTGAAAATCTTTCTCTGTCCTGTAATAATAATTTTGACACCCAGAAATGTGCATTTTTCAAAGTTCTCAAAAATTTACAAAAATTATACTGTTGGTCTTATTTTTCGAAGAGCTACCTGGGAGCACCTGGGGATGACCAGTGGGGCACCCCAGGGCTGCACCCCACCAGCCGGTGCAACCAAGGAGGGGGCGCACCACCCTGTGGTGTGGGCCCCTCCTTGCCCCACTTATTCATCTCTTCCTCCCATCTCACTCTCTCTCCCGAAAAAACTCGTACTCACTTTCTCTCACTCGCGTTTCTGCTCAAGAGCTCAAGATTTCTCGATCTCTTTGCTCAGCCCAGATTTCTGTCTGAAATTTGGCACATTTGCTCTCCGGTATGTGACTCCTTCGATTATCCAAATAGAATTTTGTTTGGTTGAGTATATCTTGAATATTTTGCTGCTGTAAGTAACATGTTTAGTGAGCTTACATGCTTGTTCTATGTTGTAAAAATTAGTTTTGATGCATGTTTAGTACTCTACCAAGTTCTTATAGTAGTTTCCCTCATTTATATGTCTCCAAATCAACTTTTATAGTGTTTGTTGAAAAATTTCAGAAAATGGAGTGGAATAGGCACCAACTCAACCAACAAGAATTGGAGGTGCAACAGGTTATGAGAGTTCACCGCGAAGAGGGAGTATACCCCTCTTACTACCCATGCGTTGATTTTATGAGGAGTGCAGGAATCTGCGGGATGTTCAAAATCTGATTGCTAATGCAGGGTTGGAAGGTTTTGTTGTTGGTGAACCTTGCCAATATGCAAAACTAACCATGTCGGTAGTGCAGGATTTTGAATTCATTTGGTCCCAAACTAACCCCATGGTTCGATACAAAATTTATAATAAAACTATCAACTTGCCTTTTGATGATTTTTGTGCAGCAATTAGAGTGCCACAATGGGGATCATGCGAGAAGGTTAGGGGACTACCGCAGGAGCTCTTGGGTCTATACAAGATGATTTGTCAAGGGAGAAGCTTCTCAGACGATAGTGGTAAAATCAGTAGTATTCAACTCCCAGCTATTCGCTACTTTGCTTATTTCATCACCAAGTGCGTTCTTGCTAGAAAGAATGCAAATAAGTTATCTATCCATGATTTGGCTTTCCTAGCTGCTGCATTGCAAGGCGATAGGACTTATAACTTAGGTGCTTTGATAGCCTATAGACTTGCTACTAAACGTGAGAAGGGAGGAATTTTTGGAGGCCTCATCGCCTCTCGTTTATTATCTATGCATGGTGTAGAACCTTATCATCTTGATATTCAGCTCTCCATGGAGAAACTTGACATTGTCTCCATGATTAAACATGATTTCGTTTCTGATTTGTCTAATTTGAGTAACCTGTCTTACAAGATAACATTTTACAAGAAAACTTGGAGAACAACTAAGAAAACTGAAAGGGTAGTAGGATTACCTGCACCTGTTTTGTTTAACCTCGATTCCAGGAAGGATTGGTCAGTCACTGAAGGTGAACTGAATGCATACATAGAAGGGGAAGACCATCATGTAAGGGATGGCACGGAGGAGGCCGGGGAACACCTCGACTTGTCATCCGATGCAGCGAGTTCTTCGCATCAACATTTTGGGCATGAGGAGCCTTCACCCTTTTCTTCTGCACCGGGACCTTATTATGATCACGCCATGTATGATCCACCGGCATGGAACCCTGACCCTCGCTGGGGTTGATCTCCACTTAGGCCAAAATCCTAAGCTTGGGGGGAGGTATACCGGCATCACTCATTCTTTTCATATTATAGTTGCTGGATACTTGTACATACTTGTTTAGCTTCTTAAAGTGGTTTTCTAATAAGAGGAAGATGATATTTGGGGAAGTGCTGATTGAAAACAGATTCTGCACTGATACCAAAAAAATTCTCAAAAACAGCCAGAACGTTATTTTGCGAAGCCAATTTTTGTGCATGTTCCCCAGGTTGTTATCTAACTTTCATTAGTTGAACACTTTTCGAGCTGGGCAGCGGAAGAACTTCTTAAAAATCGATTACTGTACTGCTGTCAAGTTTGACGAATTTCTGCTGCTTTGTGTTTATGCGACTCTTTTAGTTTTCATTTTCTTGTTTTTGCTTTGTTTCTTTTCCTAAAACACGAAAAGACCAAAAATATTTCTGTTGTTTCTCTTTACCATTTGCTTATTTTGGTTTCTTGCTCTTATTTTGCTTTATTTGCTATCGTTGGCTTGCTATAAGAAAATCCAAAAAGATTTTGCTTTGTTTGCTTGTTTCCTTTTGTTCTTGTTTCCAATCCGAAAACACCAAAAATATTTGCTGTTCTTCTTTGGTTTTGTAAAGTTCATTATGGAGTTCAGCGGTCTTCGGTGGTTAGAGCTTGGCTCTCATTCCATATTATTCAAGCTACACAAGTGAAAGGCAATAATGACGATCTACGACAATCCGACTGTGGTGAGAGGCTGGTATGAACTTTATTTGTTTTTATTTTTGTACATATACTCATCCATGTGAGCATGCTTAGTTGGTTCAGGTGAGGTATATGTCATTTAAGAAAGTCTAGTAGTTCATGATCTCTCATGCTTAGCTCCAATCTATTAATATGAGTAGCATGTCATGAATATTTGCTTGCATTGCTTTATTCATAGATAGATATGACATTGTGGTGTCCTCCTCTGAATAATTCACTTGAATCAACTTGGCACATGCTCACGCATGCATGTGACTGAACAAAAGTCAATTAAGCCTCGGTGATTTACTTTACCTCAGAGTTCTTGTATCACTTTTATGCCTCCGTTAATTTATTTTGTCGCAAGCATGATTATGACGATTCTTGCTCTCCTGATTGTCGCTTCCCGGTCTATTGCTAGCCTTCACTTGTACTGAGCGGGAACGCTGCTCGTGCTTCCAAACCCCTGAAAACCAAGTTATTCCAGAGTGTCCACCATAAATACCTATGCATGGCATTTCAAACCATTCCAAGTAAATTCTCATGTGCTACCTTTAAACCTTGAAAATGCTTCTCAATTTGTGTTGATGATTTATAGCTCATGAGGAAGTATGTGGTGTTTATCTTTCAATCTTGTCATTTACTCCTGACAGACTTTCACAATGGACTAGTGGCACATCCGCTTATCCAATAATTTTGCAAAAAGAGCTGGCAACGGGGTTCCCAGCCCCAATTAATCAACTTTCATTAATAATTCTCTTCACATGTTTTGCCCTGATTTATCAGTAAGCAACTTAAATTGCAAATAGACACTCCTCCATGATATGTGATTGATGGAAGGCACCCGAGGATTCGGTTAGCCATGGCTTGTGTAAGCAAAGGTTGGGGGAGTGTCATCCATAATGAAACTAAAATATATGTGTAAACAAAAGGGAAGAGGGATGATTTACCTTGCTGGTAGAGATAACATCCTTCATGGGAGCCGCTCTTGAAAGTCTGGTTGACGAGGTAGTTAGAGTACCCACTATCAGTCGTTGACAACAACAAACACCTCTCAAAATAATTTTACTCCTATTTTACAAATGAAAAGCTCTAGCACATGTTAATCCCTGCTTCCCTCTGCGAAGGGTCAATCTTTTACTTTTACATTGAGTCTCCATCCTTTCTATGAGCACTTTCTTGAGAGCACAACTGTCATTCTTAGTATAATATGCTTGTTCCAAAATGTGATTAACTGTGGTATAACTTTGATGCTTTTATCTTTGATAATCTCTACTTCCAGTCTTCCCATGAACTTCAAAGGTGCCCGAGCATTTATGTTTTGCTGTACAAATACGGGCAAGCGAGATACTGATACGTCTCAAACGTATCTATAATTTCTTATATTCCATGCTACTTTTATGATGATACTCACATGTTTTATACACATTATATGTCATTATTATGCATTTTCCGGCACTAACCTATTGACGAGATGCCGAAGAGCCAGTTGCTGTTTTCTGCTGTTTTTGGTTTCAGAAATCCTAGTAAGGAAATATTATCGGAATTTGACGAAATCAACGCCCAGGGTCCACGAAGCTTCCAGAAGACCGAAGAGGGAACGACGTGGGGCCACGGGGCGCCGCCACAGTAGGGCGGCGCGGCCAACAGGGGGCCCTCGCGGCCCTGTTGTGTGGGCCCCCCGTGATGCCTCATGACCTGCCCTTCCGCCTACTTAAAGCCTTCGTCGCGAAACCCCCAGTACGGAGAGCCACGATACAGAAAACCTTCCAGAGATGCCGCCGCCGCCAATCCCATCTCGGAGGATTCAGGAGATCGCCTCCGGCGCCCTGCCGGAGAGGGGAATCATCTCCCGGAGGTCTTTTCATCGCCATGATCGCCTCCGGATCGATGTGTGAGTAGTTCACCCCTGGACTATGGGTCCATAGCAGTAGCTAGATGGTTGTCTTCTCCTCATTGTGCTATCATGTTAGATCTTGTGAGCTGCCTATCATGATCAAGATCATCTATTTGTAATCCTACATGTTGTGTTTGTTGGGATCTGATCAATATTGAATACTATGTCAAGTTGATTATCAATCTATCATATATGTTATTTATGTTCTTGCATGCTCTCCGTTGCTAGTAGAGGCTCTGGCCAAGTTGATACTTGTGACTCCAAGAGGGAGTATTTATGCTCGATAGTGGGTTCATGCCTCCATTAAATCTGGGACAGGTGACGGAAAGTTCTAAGGTTGTGGATGTGCTTGTTGCTACTAGGGATAAAACATCGATGCTTTGTCTAAGGATATTTGTGTTGATTACATTACGCACCATACTTAATGCAATTGTCTGTTGTTTACAACTTAATACCGGAAGGGGTTCGGATGATAACCTGAAAGTGGACTTTTTAGGCATAGATGCATGCTGGATAGCGGTCTATGTACTTTATCGTAATGCCCTGATTAAATCTCATAGTACTCATCATGATATATGTATGTGCATTGTTATGCCTTCTTTATTTGTCAATTGCCCAACTGTAATTTTTTCACCCAACATCTGCTTATCTTATGGGAGAGACACCACTAGTGATCTGTGGACCCCGGTCCTATTCTTTACATCTGAAATACAATCTGCTGCAATTGTTCTTTACTGTTCTTCGCAAACAATCATCATCTTCCATACTATACATCTAATCCTTTGTTACAGCAAGCCGGTGAGATTGACAACCTCACTGTTACGTTGGGGCAAGCTTCTGTTATTGTGTTGTGCAGGTTCCACGTTGGCGCCGGAATCCCTGGTGTTGCACCGCACTACACTCTGCCGCCATCAACCTTCAACGTGCTTCTTGACTCCTACTGGTTCGATAAACCTTGGTTTCTTACTGAGGGAAACTTGCTGCTGTGCGCATCACACCTTCCTCTTGGGGTTCCCAACGGACGTGTCAACTACACGCATCAGATACCACTTTATCATATCCTTTTACGAACATTGCAATCCTGCTGATAGACATGATTCATGATGCTTATTATTAATTTGTTGGTACCTTTTCCATGATTGACATAGCTATTAGATAATTTTATTTGCATGTATCTTATTATGAATTGCTTAAGTACTTGCCCATATCATGAGAATATTTACATCATATGAACAAATGTGTTCGTGAAAGTTCTTTTATCGCACTCAGTTGTTAACTGAATTGCTTGAGGACCAGCAATAAGCTAAGCTTGCGGGGAGTTGATACGTCCAAAACGTATCTACTTTCCCGAACACTTTTTCTATTGTTTTGCCTCTAATTTGTGTATTTTGGATACAACTAACACGGACTAACGCTGTTTCCAGCAGAATTGCTCTGGTGTCTCGTTTTTGTGCAGAAATTCAACTTTCAGGAAAATCCCCGGAATAAATGTCAAAGGGCTTATTTTTCCAGAAGATTCACGGAGCCAGAAGGGAAGGCCAAGGGGGGCCGACGGCCCCCACACCATGGGCCGGCGCGGCCTAGGAGGGGGGCGCGCCGCCCTATGGTGAGGCCCCCTTGGCCAGCCTCCGACGCCCCCCTTTGGACTACTTAAAGGTTTCGACCTAAAAACGCACGGGGGTTAGACGAAATCGCCAGAAGACATCCAGAACACTGCCGCCATCGCTAAACTCCGTCTCGGGACCAGAAACTCCATTCTGGCACTCCGCCGGGACGGGGAATTGGAGGAGATCATCGCCATCATCACCACCGACGCCTCTCCATCGACCAGCCATGTTTCCCCCATCCATGTGCGAGTAATTCCCCCGCTGTAGGCTGAAGGGGATGGTAGGGATTGGATGAGATTGGTCATGTAATAGCATAAGATTGTTAGGGCATAGTGCCTAGTGTCCATAATTGGTACTTTTATGATATTGTTGCAACTTGTTATGCTTAATGCTTGTCACTAGGGCCCGAGTGCCATGATCTCAGATCTGAACATGTTAGCAATTCATGATGATATTCATTGCTTTATGATCTTACCTGCAAGTTGTATACACGTATTGTTGTCCGGAACCCGAGGCCCAAAGTGACGAAATTGGGACAACCGAAGGGGAAGGCGGTGATATGAGGATCACATGTGTTCACGGAGTGTTAATGCTTTGCTCCGGTGCTCTATTAAAAGGAGTACCTTAATTTCCAGTAGATTCCCTAGAGGCCCGGCTGCCACCGGCTGGTAGGACAAAAGATGTTGTGCAATTTTCTCATTGCGAGCACGTACGACTAAATATGGAACACATGCCTATTGATTGATTAGTACTTGGATACCGTTTTATTATTATCTGCAAATGCCCTACCTTTATTGTTACATGAGTTTCTCTCATCCATGCAGCGCCCGTTCATCCATCCATGTGCCTACAGTATTTTAATCCTGCTATTTACTATAATCACTACTGCTGTCTTTGTTACTCTGCCGCTGATATTTCACTACTGCTACTGCTATAAAACTATTGCTACTGATAAACTCTTGCGAGCAAGTCTGTTTCCAGGTGCAGCTGAATTTACAACTCCGCTGTTAACGCTTACAAATATTCTTTGGCTCCCGTTGTGTCGAATCAATAAATTTGGGTTTTACTTCCCTCGAAGACTGTTGCGATCCCCTATACTTGTGGGTTATCAGGCGGCGCGGGCCCCCCTCTGGCCGCGCGGCCCTATGGTGGCGGCGCCTCGTCGCCCCATTTCGTATCCCTTTCGGTGTTCTGGAAGCTTCGTGGAAAAATAAGACCCTGGGCGTTGATTTCGTCCAATTCCGAGAATATTTCCTTTGTAGGATTTCTGAAACCAAAAACAGCAGAAAACAACAACTGGCTCTTCGGCATCTCGTCAATAGGTTAGTGCCGGAAAATGCATAATAATGACATAAAGTGTGTATAAAACATGTGAGTATCATCATAAAAGTAGCATGGAACATAAGAAATTATAGATATGTTTGAGACGTATCAAGCATCCCCGAGCTTAGTTCCTACTCGCCCTCGAGTAGGTAAACGATAACAAGGATAATTTCTGAAGTGACATGCTATCATAATCATGATCAATACTATTGTAAAGCATATGAGATGAATGCAGTGATTCGAAGCAATGGTAAAGACAATCAATAAACAACTTAACCATATAACAAAGACTTTTCATGAATAGTACTTTCAAGACAAGCATCAATAAGACTTGCATAAGAGTTAACTCATAAAGAAATAAATTCTTAGTAGAAAGCTTTGAAGCAACACAAAGGAAGATATAAGTTTCAGCGAGTTGCTTTCAACTTCAACATATTTATCTCATGGATAATTGTCAACACAAAGTAATATAACAAGTGCAATAGGTAAACATGTAAGAATCAATGCACACAGTTCACACAAGTGTTTGCTTCTAAGATAGAAAGAAGTAGGTAAACTGACTCAACAATAAAGTAGAAGAAAGGCCCTTCGCGGAGGGAAGCATGGATTACTATTTTTGTGCTAGAGCTTTTCATTTTGAAAACATAGAAACAATTTTGTCAACGGTAGTAATAAATCATATGTGTTATGTATAAGACATCTTACAAGTTGCAAGCCTCATGCATAGTATACTAATAGTGCTCGCACCTTGTCTTAATTAGCTTGGATTCACATGGATTATCATTGCATAACATATGTTTCAACCAAGTGTCACAAAGGGGTACCTCTATGCCGCCTGTACAAAGGTCCAAGGAGATAGATCGCATTTGATTTCTCGTTTTTGATAGATCTCAACTTAGACATCCATACCGGGACAACATAGACAATAGGTAATGGACTCCTCTTTAATGCATAAGCATTCAACAACAGATAATATTCTCATAAGAGATTGAGGATTAATGTCCAAACTGAAACTTCCACCATGATTCATGGCTTTAGTTAGCGGCCCAATGTTCTTCTCTAACAATATGCATACTCAAACCATTTGATCATGATAAATCACCCTTACTTCAGACAAGACGAACATGCATAGCAACTCACATGATATTCAACAAAGGTGTAATAGTTGGTGGCGTCCCCAGAAGCATGGTTACCGCTCAACAAGCAACTTATAAGAAATAAGATACATAAGCTACATATTCTTCACCACAATAGTTTTTAAGGCTATTTTCCCATGAGCTATATATTGCAAAGACAAAGAATAGAATTTTAAAGGTAGCACTCAAGTAATGTACTTTGGAATGGCAGAAAAATACCATGTAGTAGGTAGGTATGGTGGACACAAATGGCATAGTTTTTGGCTCAAGGATTTGGATGCATGAGAAGTAATCCCTCTCAATACAAGGCTTAGGCTAGCAAGGTTGTTTGAAGCAAACTCAAGTATAAACCAGTACAACAAAACTTACATAAGAACATATTGCAAGCATTATAAGACTCTACGCTGTCTCCTTGTTGTTCAAACACCTTAACCAGAAAATATCTAGACTCTAGAGAGACCAATCATGCAAACCAAATTTTAACAAGCTCTATGTAGTTCTTCATTAATAGGTGCAAAGTACATGATGCAAGAGCTTAAACATGATCTATTTGATCACAACAATTGCCAAGTATCAAATTATTCAAGATATTATACCAATTACCACATGAAGCATTTTCTGTTTCCAACCATATAACAACGAACGAAGCAGTTTCAACCTTCGCCATGAACATTAAAAGTAAAGCTAAGAACACATGTGTTCATATGCAACAACGGAGCGCGTCTCTCTCCCAAACAAGGAACGCTAGGATCCGATTTTATTCAAACAAAAACAAAAACAAAAACAAACAGACGCTCCAAGTAAAGCACATAAGATGTGACGGAATAAAAATATAGTTTCACTAGAGGTGACATGATAAGTTGTCGATGAAGAAGGGATGCCTTGGGCATCCCCAAGCTTAGATGCTTGAGTCTTCTTAAAATATGCAGGGATGAACCACGGGGGCATCCCCAAGCTTAGACTTTTCACTCTTCTTGATCATATTGTATCATCCTCCTCTCTTGACCCTTGAAAACTTCCTCCACACCAAACTCAAAATAAACTCATTAGAGGGTTAGTGCATAATCGAAAATTCACATATTCAGAGGTGACATAATCATTCTTAACGCTTCTGGACATTGCACAAAGCTACTGAAAGTTAATGGAACAAAGAAATCCATCAAACTTAACAAAACAGGCAATGCGAAATAAAAGACAGAATCTGCCAAAACTGAACAGTCCGTAAAGACGAATTTTTCAGGGGCACTTAACTTGCTCAGATGAAAATGCTCATATTGAATGAAAGTTGCGTACATATCTGCGTATCACGCACGTAAATTGGCAGATTTTTCTAAATAACCTACAGAAGAGGCTGCTCAATTTCGTGACAGTAAGAAATCTGTTTCAGTAATCCAAATCTAGTATCAACCCTACTATCAAAGACTTTACATGGCACAACAATGCAATAAAATAAAGATAAGGAGAGGTTGCTACAGTAGTAACAACTTCCAAGACTCAAATATAAAACAAAAGTGCAGGAGTAAAATAATGGGTTGTCTCCCATAAGCGCTTTTCTTTAACGCCTTTCAGCTAGGCGCAGAAAAGTGTGAAGCAAGTATTATCAAGAGGTGAAGCATCAACATCATAATTTGTTCTAATAATAGAATCATAAGGTAACTTCATTCTCTTTCTAGGGAAGTGTTCCATACCTTTCTTGAGAGGAAATTGATACTTAATATTACCTTCCTTCATATCAATAATAGCACCAACGAGTTCGAAGAAAAGGTCTTCCCAAAATAATGGGACAAGATGCATTGCATTCAATATCCAAGACAACAAAATCAACGGGGACAACGTTATTGTTAACCGTAATGCGAACATTATCAATCCTCCCCAAAGGTTTCTTTATAGCATTATCAGCAATATTAACATCCAGATAACAATTTTTCAATGGTGGCAAGTCAAGCATATCATAGATTTTCTTAGGCATAACAGAAATACTTGCACCAATATCACATAAAGCATTACAATCAAAATCATTTACCTTCATCTTAATGATGGGCTCCCAACCATCTTCTAACTTCCTAGGAATAGAAGTTTCAACTTTTAATTTATCTTCTCTAGCTTTTATGAGCGCATTTGTAATATGTTTTGTAAAGGCCAAATTTATAGCACTAGCATTAGGACTTCTAGCAAGTTTTTGTAAGAACTTTATAACTTCAGAGATGTGACAATCATCAAAATCTAAATCATTATGATCTACAACAATGGGATCATTGTCCCCAATATTTTGAAAAATTTCAGCAGTTTTATCACAAGCAGTTTCAGCAGTTTTAGCAGTTTCAGGCAATTTTGCACGCTTTGCACTAGGAGTAGAAACATTGCAAACACCAATTATTTTACCATTGATTGTAGGAGGTTTAGCAACATGTGAAGCATCAACATTATTAGTGGTGGTAATAGTCCAAACTTTAGCTACATTATTCTTTTTAGCAAATTTTTCGTTTTCTTCTCTTTCCCACCTAGCATGCAGTTCAGCCATCAATCTAATATTTTCATTAATTCGAACTTGGATGGCGTTTTCTGTAGTCTTATTACAGCAAATGCCATCCAAGTTCGAATTAATGAGAATATTAGATTGATGGCTGAATTGCATGCTAGGTGGGAAAGAGAAGAAAATGAAAAACTAGCTGAAGAGAATAATGTAGCTAAAGTTTGGACTATTCCCACCACTAGTAATGATAATGCTTCACATGTTGCTACACCTCCTACTATCAATGGTAAAATAATTGGTGTTGGCAATGCTTCTACTCCTAGTGCAAAGCGTGCAAAATTGCTTGAAACTACTTGTGATAAAACTGCTGAAATTTTTCAAAATGTTGGGGACAATGATTCCATTGCTGTAGGTCATAATGATTTAGACTTTGATGATTGTCACATCTCTGAAGTTATAAAGTTCTTACAAAAACTTGCTAAAAGTCCCAATGCTAGTGCTATTAATTTGGCCTTTACAAAACATATTACAAATGCTCTCATAAAAGCTAGAGAAGATAAACTAAAACTTGAGACCTCTATTCCTAGGAAGTTGGAAGATGGTTGGGAGTCCATCATTAAGATGAGGGTCAATGATTTTTGTTGTAATGCTTTATGTGATCTTGGTGCAAGTATTTCTGTTATGCCTAAGAAAATTTATGATATGCTTGACTTGCCACCATTGAAAAATTGTTATTTGGATGTTAATCTTGCTGATAATGCTATGAAGAAACCTTTGGGGAGGATTGATAATGTTCGTATTATGGTTAACAATAACCTTGTCCCCGTTGATTTTGTTGTCTTGGATATTGAATGCAATGCATCTTGTCCCATTATATTGGGAAAACCTTTTCTTCGAACTGTTGGTGCTACCATTGATATGAAGGAAGGTAAGATTAAATATAAATTTCCTCTCAAGAAAGGTACGGAACACTTACCTAGAAAGATAATGAAGTTACCTTATGATTCTATTATTAGAACAAATTATGATGTTGATGCTTCATCTCTTGACAATACTTGATTCACACTTTCTGCGCCTAGCTGAAAGGCGTTAAAGAAAAGCTCTTATGGGAGACAACCCATTATTTTACTTCTGCACTTTTGTTTTATATTTGAGTCTTGGAAGTTGTTACTACTGTAGCAACCTCTCCTTATCTTTATTTTATTGCATTGTTGTGCCAAGTAAAGTCTTTGATAGTAAAGTCAATACTAGATTTGGATTACTGCGTGCAAACGATTTCTTGCTCGTCACGAATTTCGATCTACCTCTCTGTAGGTAACTCAGAAAAATCTGCCAATTTACGTGCGTGATCCTCAGATATGTACGCAACTTTCATTCAATTTGGGCATTTTCATCTGAGCAAGTCTGGTGCCTCAAAAAAATTCGTCTTTACGGACTATTCTGTTTTGACAGATTCTGCATTTTATTTCGCATTGCCTGTTTTGATATGTTTGATGGATTTCTTTGCTCCATTAACGTCCAGTAGCTTTGTGCAATGTCCAGAAGTGTTAAGAATGATTGTGTCACCTCTGAACATGTGAATTTTTGATTATACACTAACCCTCTAATGAGTTTGT
Organism: Lolium rigidum; assembly: GCF_022539505.1. Lineage (NCBI taxonomy): Eukaryota > Viridiplantae > Streptophyta > Magnoliopsida > Poales > Poaceae > Lolium > Lolium rigidum. The sequence continues at coordinate 33,921,500 of NC_061511.1, read as the reverse complement.
TTTGAGTTTGGTGTGGAGGAAGTTTTCAAGGGTCAAGAGAGGAGGATGATACAATATGATCAAGAAGAGTGAAAAGTCTAAGCTTGGGGATGCCCCGTGGTTCATCCCTGCATATTTTAAGAAGACCCAAGCGTCTAAGCTTGGGGATGCCCAAGACATCCCTTCTTCATCGACAACTTATCAGGTCACCTCTAGTGAAACTATATTTTTATTCCGTCACATCTTATGTGCTTTACTTGGAGCGCCTGTTTGTTTTTGTTTTTGTTTTTGTTTGAATAAGATCGGATCCTAGCATTCTTTGTTTGTGAGAGAGACACGCTCCGCTATTTCGTATGAACAAATATGTTCTTAGCTTTATCTTTAATGTTCATTGCGAAAGTTAGACTATTTCATTCATTGTTATATGGTTGGAAACGGAAAATGCCGCATGTGGTAAATGGTTTAATGTCTTGAATAATGTGATACTTGGCAATTTTTGCGCTCATATAGATCATGTTTAAGCTCTTGCATCATGTACCTTGTACCTATTAATGAATAACTACATAGAGCTTGTTAAAATTTGGTTTGCATGATTGATCTCTAGAGTCTAGATATTTTCTGGTTAAGGTGTTTGAACAACAAGGAGACAATGTAAAGTCTTATAATAGCTACAATATGTTCATATGTGAGCTTTACTGCACCTTTTATACTTGAGTTTGCTTCAAACAACCTTGCTATCCTAGCCTTGTATTGAGAGGAATTCTTCTCGTGCATCCAAATCCTTGAGCCAAATACTATGCCATTTGTGTCCACCATACCTACCTACCACATGGTATTTCTCCGCCATTCCAAAGTACATTACATGAGTACTACCTTTAAAATTCTATTCTTTGTCTTTGCAATATATAGCTCATGGGACAAATAGTCTTAAAAACTATTGTGGTGAAGAATATGTACTTATGTGTCTTATTTCTTAATAAGTTGCTTGTTGAGCGGTAACCATGTTTCTGGGGACGCCATCAACTTTTACCTTTGTTGAATATCAGGTGATTTGCTATGCATGTTCGTCTTGTCTGAAGTAAGGGAGATTTTCATGGTCAAATGGTTTGAGTATGCATAATGTTAGAGAAGAACATTGGGCCGCTAACTAAAGCCATGATTCATGGTGGAAGTTTTAGTTTGGACAACTAATCCTCAATCTCTTATGAGAATATTAACTGCTGTTGAATGCTTATGCATTAAAGAGGAGTCCATTATCTGTTGTCTATGTTGTCCCGGTATGGATGTCTAAGTTGAGAATAATCAAAAGCGAGAAATCAAATGCGAGCTTTCTCCTTAGACCTTTGTACAGGCGGCATAGAGGTACCCCTTTGTGACACTTGGTTGAAACATATGCTATGCAACGATAATCCGTGTTAATCCAAGCTAATTAGGACAAGGTGCGAGCACTATTAGTATACTATGCATGAGGCTTGCAACTTATAAGATATCTTATACATAACACATATGCTTTATTACTACCGTTGACAAAATTGTTTCTTGTTTTCAAAATGAAAAGCTCTAGCACAAATATAGTAATCAATGCTTCCCTCTACGAAGGGCCTATCTTCTACTTTATTGTTGAGTCAGTTTACCTATTCTTTCTATCCCAGAAGCAAACACTTGTGTCAACTGTGTGCATTGATTCTTACATGTTTACCTATTGCACTTGTTATATTACTTTGTGTTGACAATTATCCATGAGATATACATGTTGAAGTTGAAAGCAACCGCTAAAACTTATATATTCCTTTGTGTTGCTTCAATGCCTTTACTTTGAATTTATTGCTTTATGAGTAACTCTTATGCAAGTCTTATTGATGCTTGTCTTGAAAGTATTATTCATGAAAAGTCTTTGCTATATGATTCATTTGTTTACTCATTATCTTCATCATTGCTTCGAATCGCTGCATTCATCTCATATGCTTACAATAGTATGATCAAGATTATGATAGCATGTCACTTCAGAAATTATCTTTGTTATCGTTTACCTACTCGAGGGCGAGTAGGAACTAAGCTTGGGGATGCTTGATACGTCCCAAACGTATCTATAATTTCTTATGTTCCATGCTACTTTTATGATGATACTCACATGTTTTATACACATTATATGTCATTATTATGCATTTTCCGGCACTAACCTATTGACGAGATGCCGAAGAGCCAGTTGCTGTTTTCTGCTGTTTTTGGTTTCAGAAATCCTAGTAAGGAAATATTCTCGGAATTGGACAAAATGAACGCCCAGGGTCCTATTTTTCCACGAAGCTTCTAGAAGACCGAAGAGGATACGAAGTGGGGCCACGAGGTGGTGACACACTAGGGCGGCGCGGCCTGGGCCCTGGCCGCGCCGGCCTACTGTGTGGGCCCTTCGTGACGCCCCCTGACCTGCCCTTCCGCCTAGTTAAAGCCTTCGTCGCGAAACCCCCAGGACCGAGAGCCACGATACGGAAAACCTTCCAGAGACGCCGCCGCCAATCCCATCTCGGGGGATTCAGGAGATCGCCTCCGGCACCCTGCCGGAGAGTGGAATCATCTCCCGGAGGTCTCTTCATCGCCATGATCGCCTCCGGATCGACGTGTGAGTAGTCCACCCCTGGACTATGGGTCCATAGCAGTAGCTAGATGGTTGTCTTCTCCTCATTGTGCTATCATGTTAGATCTTGTGAGCTGCCTATCATGATCAAGATCATCTATTTGTAATGCTACATGTTGTGTTTGTTGGGATCCGATGAATATTGAATACTATGTCAAGTTGATTATCAATCTATCATATATGAGGGGGATGGTGGCCGGCCAGCCCCTATTGGGCTGGGGCGCCCCACTATGGGCCTAGCCCTAGTTGGGTTGGACAGGCCCAAGCCCAACAGACACACTAAAAATCCTAGATGGGCCACCACATGACCTGGCTACATTATTTCCTAGTAATAATACTACGATAAAATACAGGTACAATCTTAGACTTAATCATCGTATCACGGGCTGTCCTAGTGTACCAAGCTGCCTGGATGTCCTCATCATCCTCCCCCTTCAAGAAGCATTGTCCCCAACGCGTGAGGGTCTGCTGGAAAAAGGGTGGCATCAGATAAGCAACATCGCCGGCCTTCATCCACAAGCCTCGCCAGTCTTCCACACCTCATCCTCCCTCTCGACTAGGTTGACTTGACCTAGGCGCCCTTTGGTCTTCGACGCCATCAACCTGATTAAGACACAGGCATCCTTCCAAGTGCAACTTACAGCGCACCATGCATATCACCCAAAACAAACCGAACAAATTCATGTCCTCCTTAGATCCAAATAAGCTGAAACACCTGAGTATGCAACCTTCTGAGAAAACTAGTGCCTTCCTCCTTGAAAATTTTGTTCTCCTCCACGACGAACAAGCAGCAGCAACGGCAGCAAGAAGCAGCAACAAGTACAGCTGTCGGCCTGGACGTCGGTCCTACTGGGCTGGGTACCGGTTTGGCCGGCCAAGGGTACGGTGCTGCCAGATTGTGGACCGGATCATCTGGCCTGGGGCCCGGTGGGCCGGCCTGGGCGTCGGGCGAGTCGTCCCTGCTCCCTGGATGGTGGGCCGGTGGGCACCGGCGCTAGGCCCGGTTTTGGCTGGTACACCCGGTCTGGAAGCCGACAATGCCATCCATGGCACCAAAGCAGCTAGTATGTGGGCCGGTCTGCCGACCATGGTGCCGGCTTAGCTAGTAGCAGGGCCGGCCTGCCGGGTCTTGGCGCCGACTGCCTGATGGATCTAGCTTCTTCTTCCTCGCGAATTTTCTCTTCTTCACCATTTCTTCCTCTTCCTTACTGCCGCCACCTCCTCCACATGAATGAAGGCTTCCTCAATCTTCAACAACAGTTTGGCGACAGATTACCCAATGGTATCCACTCCAAATCTAGAAAAACAACAGCGAGCAACAATCAAACTGCACGGTGATCAACCTAGCGCTCTAATACCACATGATAAGAGGGATCCCAGCAAATCCTCCTAGGTGTTGCCTGATCTTTCACAACGAGACCCAGGTAGATAGAATCTCCTAACAACGCGATGAACGCAGTCTGGAGAAGAGGGACGAATCCAGCAAGCAATGAATCGATGAACGATACGCCTCAAACCTGAGCTAGACAATCCTTGATGAACACAAGAACCGTCGCAGTGGATCTTATTACGAACTAGATAAACGGCAGCACCGTACCCCCGGAGGGATGATACACATGAACACACGCAATAGTTTTACCCTAAACCCTAGCCATGCCAGCCCTTATATGAGGGGGTGGCCGGCCAAGCCCTTGTGGGCTTGCCTAACTTTGTTTGGACAGGTGATACGTCTCAAACGTATCTATAATTTCTTATGTTCCATGCTACTTTTATGATGATACTCACATGTTTTATACACATTATATGTCATTATTATGCATTTTCCGGCACTAACCTATTGACGAGATGCCGAAGAGCCAGTTCTTTGTTTTCTGCTGTTTTTGGTTTCAGAAATCCTACAAAGGAAATATTCTCGGAATTGGACGAAATCAACGCCCAGGGTCTTATTTTTCCACGAAGCTTCCAGAAGACCGAGGGAGATACGAAGTGGGGCCACGAGGTGGCGACACACTAGGGCGGCGCGGCCCAGGCCCTGGCCGCGCGGCCCTAGCGTGTGGGCCCCTCGTGACGCCTCCGACTCCGCCCTTCCGCCTACTTAAAGCCTTCGTCGCGAAACCCCCAGTACCGAGAGCCACGATACGGAAAACCTTCCAGAGACGCCGCCGCCGCCAATCCCATCTCGGGGGATTCAGGAGATTGCCTCCGGCACCCTGCCGGAGAGGGGAATCATCTCCCGGAGGTCTCTTCATCGCCATGATCGCCTCCGGATCGATGTGTGAGTAGTCCACCCCTGGACTATGGGTCCATAGCAGTAGCTAGATGGTTGTCTTCTCCTCATTGTGCTATTATGTTAGATCTTGTGAGCTGCCTATCATGATCAAGATCATCTATTTGTAATGCTACATGTTGTGTTTGTTGGGATCCGATGAATATTGAATACTATGTCAAGTTGATTATCAATCTATCATATATGTTGTTTATGTTCTTGCATGCTCTCCGTTGCTAGTAGAGGCTCCGGCCAAGTTGATACTTGTGACTCCAAGAGGGAGTATTTATGCTCGATAGTGGGTTCATGCCTCCATTGAATGCAGGACAATGACAGAAAGTTATAAGGTTGTGGATTTGTTGTTGCCACTAGGGATAAAACATCAATGCTTTGTCTAAGGATATTTGTGTTGATTACATTACGCACAATACTTAATGCAATTGTCTGTTGTTTGCAACTTAATACTGGAAGGGGTTCGGATGATAACCTGAAGGTGGACTTTTTAGGCATAGATGCATGCTGGATAGCGGTCTATGTACTTTGTCGTAATGCCCCGATTAAATCTCATAGTACTCATCATGATATATGTATGTGCATTGTTATGCCTTCTATATTTGTCAATTTCCCAACTGTAATTCGTTCACCCAACATGCTATTTATCTTATGGGAGAGACACCACTAGTGAACTGTGGATCCCGGTCCATTCTTTACATCTGAACTACAATCCACTGCAATTGTTCTTTACTGTTCTTCGCAAACAAACATCATCATCCACACTATACATCTAATCCTTTGTTTACAGCAAGCCGGTGAGATTGACAACCTCACTGTTACGTTGGGGCAAAGTACTTTGATTGTGTTGTGCAGGTTCCACGTTGGCACCGGAATCCCTGGTGTTGCGCCGCACTACACTCCGTCACCAACAACCTTCACGTGTAACTACTACCACGCCAACAGCAAGGATTTTTCTGGCGCCGTTGCCGGGGAGATCAAGACACGCTGCAAGGGGAGTCTCCCACATCCAATCTCTTTACTTTGTTTTTGTCTTGCTTTACTTTATTTTATTTACTACTTTGTTTGCTCTTATATCAAAAACACAAAAAAATTAGTTGCTAGTTTTACTTTATTTACTGTCTTGTTCTCCATATTGAAAACACAAAAAAATTAGTTACTTGCATTTAGTTTATTTACCTTTTTGTTTATTTCATCATGTTTCCTCCTAAGTACACTCTAAAAGACATACCGGTAGGAAGAGGGTCTATCATTGGGAAAGATAATATAGAAGATTTTTTCACTCATGTTAGTACAACTGAAGATTTTGAAGATAGACACTTGGTAGAACTTGCTCCTACTTATGAAATTGCTGTTGTTTCTTTAGTACACATGTTGGAAACTAAATTTGTTAATCTCAATCCTATAATTCAACATATGTTTGTTACACTCTGTGATATGGAGGAAGGAGAAAAGAAAGATTTTGTCTTAGAAACCCTTCTTAAAGAATTTGGTGGTGTAGCAAGAGAGGCTAGAAAGTCTTTATTAAATATAAGATGCTTGGCTCTTATACCAACTTTGCTAGTACCCTTGAAAAAATGGAAAAAGATAGATTAAAGTACACTAATAAAGTTAATTGTGAAGGGGAGATTAAGACAACAATACCTTGTAAGCTCCTAGGAATGCATGAAGCTCTAGAAAATAACTATGGTTGGCTTGTTCCTGAAAATTTGTTTGATGAGAATAGCAAGCCTAAGAGTAATGAAAAAGGAGCCTCTGAAACTTACATAGATAAGATACAATGCATAGTTGAGAAAACTCCAAACCCCTCTGCTAATGCTTCATCTCTTGATAATACTTGATTCACACTTTCTGCGCCTAGCTGAAAGGCGTTAAAGAAAAACGCTTATGAGAGACAACCCATTATTTTACTTCGCACTTTTGTTTTATATTTGAGTCTTGGAAGTTGTTACTACTGTAGCAACCTCTCCTTATCTTTATTTTATTGCATTGTTGTGTCAAGTAAAGTCTTTGATAGTAAAGTCAATACTAGATTTGGATTACTGCGCAGGAACAGATTTCTTGCTGTCACGAATTGAGCCGCCCCGTCTGTAGGAAATTTAAACAAATTTGCCAATTTACGTGCGTGATCCTCAGATATGTACGCAACTTTCATTCAATTTGAGAATTTTCATCTGAGCAAGTCCAGTGCCTCTAAAGCAACCGCTTTATGAGTAACTCTTATGCAAGTCTTATTGATGCTTGTCTTGAAACTATTATTCATGAAAAGTCTTTGCTATATGATTCAGTTGTTTAACTCATTGCCTTTACCATTGCTTCGAATCGCTGCATTCATCTCATATGCTTTACAATAGTATTGATCAAGATTATGATAGCATGTCACTTCAGAAATTATCCTTGTTATCGTTTACCTACTCGAGGGCGAGTAGGAACTAAGCTTGGGGATGCTTGATACGTCTCAAACGTATCTATAATTTCTTATGTTCCATGCTACTTTTATGATGATACTCACATGTTTTATACACACTTTATGTCATTATTATGCATTTTCCGGCACTAACCTATTGGCGAGATGCCGAAGAGTCAGTTGTTGTTTTCTGTTGTTTTTGGTTTCAGAAATCCTACAAAGGAAATATTCTCGGAATTGGACGTAATCAACGCCCAGGGTCTTATTTTACCACGAAGCTTCCAGAAGACCGAAAGGATTACGAAGTGGGGCCACGAGGTGGCCAGACCATAGGCCGGCGCGGCCAGGGAGGGGCCCGCGCCGCCCTATGGTGTGGGCCCCTCGTCAGCCCTCCAACGCTGCCCTTCCGCCTACTTATAGCCTTCGTCGCGAAAACCCCAGTACCGAGAGCCACGATACGAGAAAACGTACTGAGACACCGCCGCCGCCAATCCCATCTCGGGGGATTCAGGAGATCGCCTCCGGCACCCTGCCGGAGAGGGGAATCATCTCCCGGAGGACTCTTCATCACCATGATCGCCTCCGGATTGATGTGTGAGTAGTTCATCTTTGGACTATGGGTCCATAGTAGTAGCTAGATGGTTGTCTTCTTCTCATTGTGCTATCATGTTAGATCTTGTGAGCTGCCTATCATGATCAAGATCGTCTATTTGTAATGCTACATGTTGTGTTTGTTGGGATCCGATGAATATGGAATACTATGTCAAGTTGATTATCAATCCATCATATGTGTTGTTTATGTTCTTGCATGCTCTCCGTTGCTAGTAGAGGCTCTCGCCAAGTTGATACTTGTGACTCCAAGAGGGAGTATTTATGCTCGATAGTGGGTTCATGCCTCCATTGAATCTGGAAGGGGTTTGCAACTTAATGCAATTGTCTGTTGTTTGCAACTTAATACTGGAAGGGGTTCGGATGATAACCTGAAGGTGGACTTTTTAGGCATAGATGCATGCTGGATAGCGGTCTATGTACTTTGTCATAATGCCCTGATTAAATCTCATAGTAGTCATCGTGATATGTATGTGCATTATTATGCCCTCTCTATTTATCAATTGCCCAACTGTAATTTGTTCACCCAACATGCTATTTATCTTATGGGAGAGACACCACTAGTGAACTGTGGACCCCGGTCCATTCTTACATCTGAAATACAATCTCATCGCAATACTTGTTCTTTCTTGTTCTTCACAAACAAACATTATTTTCCACACCATACGTTTAATCCTTTGTTTACGGCAAGCCGGTGAGATTGACAACCTCAGCATGTTACGTTGGGGCAAAGTACTTTGATTGTGTTGTGCAGGTTCCACGTTGGCGCCGGAATCCCTGGTGTTGCGCCGCACTACCATCCGCCACCAACAACCTTCACGTGTTCCTTGAATCCTACTGGTTCGATAACCTTGGTTTCTTACTGAGGGAAAACTTGTTGCTGTACGCATCACACCTTCCTCTTGGGGTTCCCAACGGACGTGTGTCTTACACGCCGTCAATGGCTATAGGTATCCAGTTTTTGGAAAAGCACATCTTTCAAGGAATGGACAACCCCTAGAAGGAGAAGAAGAAGAGTTTATTGACTGCATCTATAAAATTGAATGGGACCTTGGACATGTATGCTTTCACCATGGTTGGACAGACTTTGCTTCTGTTGCTCACATTGGCATGGATTCAACTGTTTTGATCAAGATATATACAATGCAGGAGTACATAGGTCTCAACTTTGTTGAGATCATCAACTAGTGGGGGCAACTAGCTAGTTCAGATTATCAAGTAAACTTGTTCAGGTTAAACTTGTTCTAGTGGAAGGTTCTACAGTAAACTTGTTCAGATTATCAAGTTGTTTGGATTATCATCTAGTTTGGCTTTCAATTTCTATGTGATGGTTTGTAGGAATTTAAGTGTTTGAATTATCTGTTTTTATAACCAGATGTTTATGTCTGTTGTTTCTGTAGTTTCGATATAATTTGTTGTCTTCTAGTAAGCAATCATATTATTTTATAACTCAGCACTTGAATTTGTTGTTGTTTCCGTCTACAAAATTTGTTTGTTGCTTCTCTAGACAAAATTTGACTTGATCATTTCATAGGCACTGATTGGGGCACTTGTCAAACTGCCCCAATTGGTGTATACCAATTGGGGCACTTCTCCAAAGTGCCCCAATAGGTATATAGCAACTGGGGCACTTCTCGAAACTGCCTCAATAGGTATATAGAAATTGGGGCACTTCTCCAAACTGCCCCAACAGGTAGGGCATTGGAGGCATTTTAGGCAAAGTGCCTCTAAAGGGGGGGGGGGGTATTTAGGGGCACTTTGAAAAGTGCCCTAGGGCAAAGTGCCCCTAAATCCCTACCGTGTAGTAGTGGCAGCCCGATGCTTCAACAAAAGATTGAAAGTTATGGCCAACGTCATCATTAACCCGAACCCCGACACTACCACCCTATACAAATTGTTGAATCTAGTCACACCATATTGGATCAAAACCCTTCATGCGTAACACTTGTTCCAGAAAAGGCCATTTAACTTTATCATATGCTTTTTCAAAATCAATTTTGAGAAGCACTCCATCAATTTTTTTCTGATGAATCTCGTGAATAGTCTCATCTAAACGACAACTCCCTCAAGAATATGTCGTCCTGTCATAAATGTTGTTTGGGTAGGTCTGATAACTTTGTGTGCTATTTCAGAAATACGAATTGTGCCTACCTTAGTAAATATTTTGAGACTGACATTAAGAAAGGATATAGGTCGGTATTGTTGAACTTGAATCGCATTCTCTTTTTTGGGCAACAGGGTAATAACCCCAAAGTCCAGTTTATATAGTGGTAGTTCACCTGCATGGAACTGTCTAAACATCACCATCAAATCACCTTTGATAACACTCCAGAAATGTTGATAAAACTCAGTCGGAAATCCATCAGGACCGGGTGCTTTATTATGTTCCATTTGCGAAATAGCTTCAAAGACCTCATTTTCGGTGAAATCAGCCGTTAGGATAGTATTTTCCTTGGGAGATAATTGAGGAATACCTATTGTATGATCCTCAATCAGAGAGAAAGAATTATGCTCAGGTTCACCAAACAGCCGTTTATAATATTCTGTGATATAAACTTTTAGGTTATCATCCCCAACAATAGTACCTTCATCTTGTTTTAGCTGAAAAATCTTTTTCTTCCTATGTTTTCCATTAGCAATGAGATGGAAGTATTTAGTGTTATTCCCACCCTCCTGTATATGTTTCACTTTTGCCCTCTGAGCCCATTTAGTTTCCTCATCACGATGAAGTTTATTCAAACATTCATGAGCCTTCTTCAAATTTTCTCTCTCGGCATCGGAGAGTGGATAATTTTCAGCTTTAATATCTAGTGTATCAATAATCATTAAAAGGTGTTCCTTTTCTTTTCTATATGTTCCACTTAACTTCTTCGCCCAACCCCTAAAAAAACTCCTAAGATGTCTTATCTTTCTTTGCCAAGTCTCAATACACTACAAGAAAAGTTCTGATAGACAACGTCTCAAAATCGTCCGCTAAGGGGTATTTTTCGTCGCCTATGGGCCTAACCCGACGATATGGGTTCTGTTGTCGAAGCTGCGTCAGGCAAAGTCCTACGACGATTTTTTCGGTCCGTCGCGCTTGGGCGCCCTTCCGCCACGGAAAATCGGACCATTGCAGAAGTGTTTCCGGGAGCCCGTTGACTGCTGACGTCATGCAAACTGACACGTGGCAGACGCCGTTAACTGGCAGTTAACGGTGTTAACCGCAGAAACCCCGTGGTAGATGGTAGGCCCACACGAGGCCTGCCACGTCTTAAGCGGGCTGGCCCATTAAGTTTACGGGCCGGGCCAGCTGACTTAGTTTGACCGGTCAACTATATAGCTGGGCTGGTCCATTAGTTACGTGGGCCGGGCCTAACCTCTAAGGTTGACTGGTCAAAACATTAATGGGCCGGCCCACTAAGCATGTGGGCCGGGCCGAATGCACTCATTTGACCGGTCAACAGGCAAAACGGCCGGCCCACAAAACATGAGGGACCCACTTTCCTGTTATCGGGCCGGCCCATTTACCAAGTGGGGTCCACCTTAAAGCAAGTGGGCCGGCCAAGAAGTTATTGGGCCGGCCCAATTAGCCCGTGGGTCCCACTTTCCTCCTATAGGGCCGGCCCATTTAGTACGTGGGGTCCACAATAGATTAAATGGGCTAGCCCAACAAGCCAGTGGGTCGGGCCAAAATCACAGGTGGGTCCCACTTTCCTGTTAAAGGGCCGACCCATTTAGTATGTGGGGTCCACCATATAGCAAGTGGGCCGGCCCAACAAGTTAGTGGGCCGGGCCAAAAACACAGGTGGGTCCCACTTTCGAGTTAAAGGGTCGGCCCATTTAGTATTTGGGGTCCACCATAACGTAATTGGGCTGGCCCAACAAGAAAGTGGGCCGGGCCAAAAACACAGGTGGGTCCCACATTCCTGTTAAAGGGCCGGCCCATTGAGCAAGTGGGGTCCACGATATAGCAAGTGGGCCGGCCCAATAAGATAGTGGGCCGGGCCAAGAACACTGGTGGGTCCCGCATTCCTGTTAAAGGGCCGGCCCAGTTTGTAAGTGGGGTCCACCATAACGTAATTGGGCCGGCCCAACAAGATAGTGGGCCGGGCCAAAAACACAGGTGGGTCCCACTTACCTTTTAACGGGCCGGTCCAGTTTGTATGTGGGGTCCACCACAGAAGCAATTGGGCCGGCCCAACAAGATAGTGGGCCGGGCCAAAGCACATGTGGGTCCCACTATCCTGTTAATGGGCCGGCCCATTTGATAGTGGGGTCCACAACAGAAGCAAGTGGGCCGGCCCAAGTAGAGTGTGGGGTCCACGATAAATCAAGTGGGCTGGCCCAATAAGTAAGTGGACCAGCCCATTTAGTTGCTGTTTATATGCCGGCACAATAGGCGCTTTAGGATTTTGCGGGCCGGCACATATGTGATTTCGCTTAATTGGGGCGTTTAAGAGATGGGAATTTGTGATTTAGATACTGAGAATATTTACGCAACATTGATTTTTGTCGGATAGCCTTACTTACCACAAGAAACAAAGAAAAAATGCGCGAAAGAACTATAAAAACTAATTAAATATTACATCAGTTGCAAGGCTTTGAAAAAATATTACAGAACCCAGAGAAATTGAATGGTAATTAAACCTAGCAATTCAATGAAGCGATCCGGCAATCTTTTAAGTTGTCCATGCAGCACCTTTATCTGAAACAAAGACATTACAAGTTAAGACAGCAACAATGAAAAGGCAAAGACACTACAATATTGTTTGCCAAAGAATTTGGAACTCATCATTTCGTCGTTATAACAAGATCATTGTAATGCGCACAATAAGCAAACAAAGAGTGCATGCCGCATAGCAACAGCCAATATAACAGAGCACGTTAAAATGAAACAGCAGACTTACTACTGTCGAGTCCCATGCAAACCAACATGTCCAGGGAGTACAAAATTGGCATGAACAACATAGTAGCAGGCTATAAATTTTGTAACAACGACTGAGCAAGATGAAGTTATGATGGCTACATCTACAGAGCAGGGAATGTAAACCAAAAATAGAAGTTACGATGGCAAAAGCTAAAGAGGAGGGAATGTGAACCAACATGTGCCAAGTGCAATTACTTCATTTTGGTCGTGAACTAAATAATACTCATGAACTTGTAGTGAAGGGGATGCAAATCAAGATGTTTCGGGATATAAACTTGTAATGAGCAACACATAGAGGATAGTTAATGCTGGAGCTTAGGATGGACCAGATACAGAATATAGTGGGATCACCCGTGAACTTGTATAAGAGGGAATGCAAACCAATATGTTCAGCATTCCATATGTGAGCGTCATGCCAAGTCAGAGAAACAAGTCAATAATGCAGCTTTTGAAGAACAAGATGGCACGCAAAATTATTATCTAGTAGTATGACAAGTTTATTTGTACTACAGGCTAGATAGCAGAGTGATAGCATGTCAAACTAAGTCCTTACTTTGTTAGCTTACAATGAAGTTAATACAAAACAATGGCATCACCTGTAGTACTGTTATCACCAGAATTTGACCGAGTCTGAGGTGGGCCGCGATCAAGATGGATTCGAAGAATATATATATAGAAGAAATACGTGAATCGGCCTTTTGTACCAAGTTGGGCTTAATTGCCTATGTATCTGTAATATATTAGATCGCATCTTAGTTTAGAAGTTAGAATCTTACCCGTGCACGGTTTGGTGCACGCCCACATTAGAAAGTCCGCTGGACTATAAATATGTATCTAGGGTTTATGGAATAAACAACAACCAACGTTCAACCACAAACAAATCTCGGCGCATCACCAACTCCTTCGTCTCGAGGGTTTCTACCGGTAAGCACCATGCTGCCTAGATCGCATCTTGCGATCTAGGCAGCATAGCCTGCCCACGTTGTTCATGCGTTGCTCGTATCGAAGCCTTTTTGATGGCGAGCAACGTAGTTATCTTAGACATGTTAGGGTTAGCATTGTTCTTCATGTTACATGCTATCGTAGTGCAACCCTTGCATGTCTAGCCGCCCTTACACCTATCTTAGGTGTAGGGGCGGCACCCCGCTTGATCATAGTTTAGTAGATCTGATCCGTTACGGTTGCTCCTTGTTTCATCAAGGATTAGTTTAACATCCGCAATAGTTAGGCCTTACAAAGGGTTGGAGGATCCAGCGGCGTGTAGGGTGGCGTTTGCTAGCCCTAGAAAGGATGTTTCGAGGATCAACCTCGTGTTGGTTTTTAGGCCCTGTCTAGGATCGGCTTACGGTCACCGTGCGCGAGCGCGAGGCCCAATCGTGAGTAGGATGATCCGATTATGCGGTGAAAACCCTAAATCGTCGTAGATCTCATTAGCTTTACCTTGATCAAGCAGGACCACCATATATTCGGACACCCCGTCCGGATCATGGGTGGATCGGCTCTTTGAGCCGATTCACGAGATAACTCGAGAGCCGATCGAGGCTCGTATTTAACGTTTACGTGTGTGCCCTGCAGGAAACTAAGCGAGGCATCATCCACACCTTCCCGACCAGGTATAGGTCGGGTGGCACGCCCTTGTGATAAACATCGGACGTGCGACCGGGAGGCTTTGCGGGCCGTCGCTCCGAGGGACCGGGGCCAGCCGCAGCCCTAGTTGTTCCCGGCTCTACCGTGTTGCCCGTCTCGCCCGCCGGGGGGTTTCGACGTCAACACATTCTGGCACGCCCGGTGGGACGGCCTTCGACATCCACAACATCGCCATCTACATCCGAGATGGCGGAAGACACTCCGGTCACGTACGAGGATCTGCTCGATGAGCTCAAGAAGAAACATGACGAGATCAAGGCAACCCTCGAAGCCGAACTCATCGGCTCCTTCCACCGAACCCGCTCCCATGGCGTCGGGTGGAAGGGTTTCACACCGAAGGCGCGCTCGATGGAGTCGACCTGTCCGCCCCGTCGGAAGAACGCACCAGGTCGCCGCGGCGGGAGATCAACTACATGGTATCTCATTCGCTGCACCGCCACTCGAGAGCTCGGTGAACACCTTGGAGCGTGTCGCTCGCGCGTCGTCAAGGAAATCATGAGCCACCGGTATTCTCCATCGGGACCGGCTCGGGGACTTTCAAGGGAGAGATGCCGCTCCGGCCCCGGCCGTTCGCATGGGCAGCACCGGAACTGCCGAACTCATCGGCATACGTCGTCTACAAGATTGGTGGTGATCCTAGTGACTACCAATTCCTACCCGAGGCACCCAAGGAGATCCCGCACGGATACGCGTGCGCATACGTACCGGACCGCAACGCCTGGGCATTCTCGAACCAGGCTGCAATATCGGGGGCCTCCGGAACGGCGGGAGGAACGTCGGGAGCCGATCCCGAGAAGCAATCGTGGCTGGCTAAGTACGCCACCCCGACGAACCTCCAAAGCCCAGCTCCTGCGGTTGGCTTAGAACCGGAAAAGCAAGCATGGCTGGTTAAGTATGCCACCCCGGCGAATCTTCGGGGTTCGACACCTTCAGCCATCACAGCGGATCAGATTTGTGCAATTCCGAAAGATCGGTTCGGTATGATGCCGAAAAGGAAGGCGTTCGGCTACACCAAGCCGTACCCCAACAGCTACGAACTGATCCCGCTACCACCCAAATATCGGCTCCCGGACTTCACGAAGTTTAGTGGATCAGATGGTTCCAGCTCCATCGAGCATGTGAGCCGATATTTGGCACAGCTGGGCACGATCTCAGCGTCAGACGAGTTGCGTGTGAGGTTCTTCGCACGGTCCCTCACGGGATCGGCTTTCGGGTGGTACACATCGCTACCACCGAACTCCATCCGGACTTGGAAGCGGTTGGAAGAGCAGTTCCATGAGCGAGTATCACTCGGAGGCTTCCGATGTTGGTATTGCCGATCTAGCGCAAGTACGACGAAGCGCGGGGAAACGGTGTCGAGAATACGTCCGGCGCTTCGGGACCATTAGGAACCGATGCTTTTCGGCTCATATAAGTGAAAAAGAAGCGATCGAATTGGCGGTGGTGGGTCTCTCATCATCAATCAAGGACGTGGCCTCCCAAGCAGACTACCCTTCGTTGGCGCACATGGTGCAGAAGCTGTCAGCATATGAGCAGCGCCACCCAAATGTTTACCAGGATAAATTCAAGCGGGTGGTGACTTTGGTTGAGGCAGACGAAGATGAAGGTGCCATGGGAGATCGGGAGGTAGCGAGTGGCTGAATGGACTCGAGCGACGAGGCCCCGTGACCTGCAAATGGGTGAAGCCACAAGGCCCTCCAAAAGGGTTCGACTTCGACGTGACCAAAGCTGAGCAGATTTTTGATCTCTTACTCACGGAGAAGCATATAAAGGTACCCGAAGGCCACAAGATCCCCACGGTGAAAGAGCTGAACGGAAAGCCATACTGCAAGTGGCATAACACGTTCACCCACACCACCAACGACTGCAGGGTGTGGCGGCAGCAGATCCAAATGGCGATAGAAAACGGACGGTTGATTTTTAACCAGTACGCCATGAAGGTCGACACACACCCTTTCCCCGCCGTTAACATGGTGGAGTATTCTTACCATGAAGGTTGCCAGCCAGGATCTTCGTTCAGCATCAATATGGTAGATCTTGGACACCACGCTGGCAAGGATGGAGATGAGGGCAGCTGCTCTCATAGCAAAGATACGAGAGGAAGCCGCTCCACGCGATCGGCTCCGCCAAGATGGCAAGCGCTACGTAACGAGAGGGAGAAGTGAAGAACATAAGATATCGGCGACCTCTCTCTGATCACCTCCTCAACAAGTATGTGAGTCGAGTACGACCAACGCCGACGGTCTAGCGATGATGATGAGAGAGATCGTCTGGCTAGAGAAGCCAGAAGACATCGTCGGCATAATCGCGACGAGGAGGAGCACGAGCGTTGTGCCAAGGAAAAGGCAAGGGAGCAAAACGACGAGGACGAGCACTCGGGATTGTCCCTTCTTCGAGCACTGCTGGGATTCGAGGAATGAGCCGATTGCCAACAATCGGCAATTGCCCGGAATGCAACCGGAAGAAGAAGGAGGCAGCCAACGTGTCCGTGTTCGAGCGCTTGGGACCTCTCCCGCCACAGAGCAAACGAGCTGAGTCCCCTCGGTTGACAGATCTCGAAGATTCAGCAGACGAGGGAGAAGAAGAAGACAGGTATCACCGGCCAAGGTGGTGCCACGATGGACTCAGCCGTTCTCGAAACGCGAGGGTTCAACGATTGCGCGGCCTGGAGGAAGCCGAGAGGTTATACTTGCACACATTGAGAAAAGCAAGGCCTGATCTGGCTGCAAAGGTTCAGCGAACCCTGGATGAAGAGGGTCGTCCACGGAAAATGGAGTGGCGCCCCAAGCAAAGGAAAGCCGATGACGAAACATCGGCCGGCACAAACATGGTGCTCGTTCTTCCGACGAAGCTTAGTGCTCCACGATTACACGATGCACTCAAGGTGGGCGACAGCAAGCGCACCAACATGATAAGGTCGGAGATTGGGCTGGTTTTATCCACCGGCCTGAACGAGTAGCAAGAGCACGTCAAGGAGCAAACATGGCGAGGCTGATCCTTGTGATCGGCCCCAAAAAATTTATGAAGGGAACTTACAAAACCTTCACCGAGCAAGCAACGTGGAGGCCGATTCCAGCAATCGGCCAAAATTATCCTCACCCACCATTCTGCCTGGGTTCAACATGTTATCCAACAGAGCCGATACCATCAATTCTCTTGACAGAATCGGCTCGGGGGGGCACCTAGGTGGATAAAACACGAGGATATGCGATGGAAGCGTCTCATCCTTTGGTGATGGGTATTGGAGTATGGGGGCCGATGCACCAGTCGGCCGTAAAAAAAAAATTCGAAAATTTTCGAGCACAGTCGATGCAGCAGACATCGACTTAAGGATATAAAAGCCGATGCATGGCCATCGACTCAAGAGGAATAACTGTTACGATCAGAGGGTCAATGGAGCACTAAGGGAGATCTTAATGGAAGAACTCCTCAATGGAGTGGTTTAAGGGCTCGGATCCTCTCTTCAAGAACAACGCCAAGAGCAACTTGGACGTGCAGATCAGGTCAAGGGTGGATTGTGTTAGATCCGCCAAAGGAAAGGAGCCGATCTGGCAGGCAAGGGGCAGGAAGAACTGAATAAGCTCGGGGGGCAGCTCACCTTGAAGGTTCTCTGCTCTGGAGAGCCGATTTTAATGGGAATCGGCTAGATCTGCATGATAGTTCTCTCAGACACGGCCTAGCCCAGGCCCATCTGTCTGAATGGTATGCCCTCGTATCTGTTCGCCTTGATTGAGACTCGGGGGGCAGCTGGCCTGATGGAGGCCCAGTTTTTTGAAAGCCGATTAGGTGACCGTCGGTTAGTCCTGTGCAGCGATTTCCGTCAAAGGTGATGATCTGGCGGAACTCAAGTTTATTATTATTCGAGAAGATGAAGGGTAATTCGTGAAGACTTGATGCGTTGACATCGGCTTATTGAGTTTTGACCAAGATTCCGGTCACCCTGTGGTCGAAGGAAGAAAGGGCGGATTACGAGAGACCGATGCGTTGCCATCGGCTCATTGAGAATCGGTTCAAGAGAAATCGGCAAAATCAAATTGGGGAAATTTCTTCATTAAATAAACAGGATTTCTTACAAAGGAAGAGCTGATTGCTCAAAGAAGGAAGAACAAAAGAAGGGCCTATTGGCCAATCTACTACGACTAGGCCTATGCTGGTAGATCCTACTCTACGGGCCATCACTGCCCTCGTCGTCGTCCTCAGAACTCTCATCGGCACTGCTGCCGATAGGCTCCTCGTCGCTACTCCCGTAGCCCTCTACGGGAGCTTCATCCCCGTCTTCATCGTCGCTGCTGTCGTCATCCCACCACATGCGGAGGCGTTTCGCCGGCGGGTAGCCCTCGAGGGAGTCGTCGTCGTCGTCTTCCTCCTCTTCGTCCTCTTCCTCTTCGGAGGAAGTGGAGTCTGCCCAGGAGTAGCGATCGTCATCGCTCTCCTCCTCTGATTCCCCGTCGGCGAGGAAGCGGAGGTCACTCTCCCCATCAGTTAAGGACTTGTCATCCTCGGACCAGATGGAGGAGTCATGGTCTTCTTTGTCCCACGTCGTTGGGGCAAGGATGTCATACGCCGCCTGCGTACCCCACTCGGGTGTCGACTCTCGGATGGGAGAGGACACGTAGGAAAGACCCGATGAAGAGTAAGAGGAAGAAGAAGACATGGTGGCAGAAGAGGGTCTTTCGGAATGCTAATGCGAGGAAGATGCAGGAATAAACTGTGCGGAGCGGTTAAATAAAAGGGGATATAGTGGGAATTCAATGCCACAGCAGTTTCCGAGGAGGTGGTGCCTGAAAGAAAGAGAAAGAAACTGCCAGGTCACACGGAGAAGTTGAGAAGGCAAGGCATCATGATGACGGATACTGCGATGGTTACGCCACGACATGTCCCGACGAAAGAAAGGCATAATGATTTTGGAAATGTCATTTCCAAAACCAGGGGGGCATGTGTTATCACCAGAATTTGACCGAGTCAGAGGTGGGCCGCGATCAAGATGGATTCGAAGAATATATATATAGAAGAAATACGTGAATCGGCCTTTTATACCAAGTTGGGCTTAATTGCCTATGTATCTGTAATATATTAGATCGCATCTTAGTTTAGAAGTTAGAATCTTACCCGTGCACGGTTTGGTGCACGCCCACATTAGAAAGTCCGCTGGACTATAAATATGTATCTAGGGTTTATGGAATAAACAACAACCAACGTTCAACCACAAACAAATCTCGGCGCATCGCCAACTCCTTCGTCTCGAGGGTTTCTACCGGTAAGCACCATGCTGCCTAGATCGCATCTTGCGATCTAGGCAGCACTAAGCCTGCCCACGTTGTTCATGCGTTGCTCGTATCGAAGCCTTTTTGATGGCGAGCAACGTAGTTATCTTAGACATGTTAGGGTTAGCATTGTTCTTCATGTTACATGCTATCGTAGTGCAACCCTTGCATGTCTAGCCGCCCTTACACCTATCTTAGGTGTAGGGGCGGCACCCGCTTGATCATAGTTTAGTAGATCTGATCCGTTACGGTTGCTCCTTGTTTCATCAAGGATTAGTTTAACATCCGCAATAGTTAGGCCTTACAAAGGGTTGGAGGATCCGGCGGCGTGTAGGGTGGCGTTTGCTAGCCCTAGAAAGGATGTTCCGAGGATCAACCTCGTGTTGGTTTTTAGGCCCTGTCTAGGATCGGCTTACGGTCACCGTGCGCGAGCGCGAGGCCCAATCGTGAGTAGGATGATCCGATTATGCGGTGAAAACCCTAAATCGTCGTAGATCTCATTAGCTTTACCTTGATCAAGCAGGACCACCATATATTCGGACACCCCGTCCGGATCATTGGTGGATCGGCTCTTTGAGCCGATTCACAGGAGATAACTCGAGAGCCGATCGAGGCTCGTATTTAACGTTTACGTGTGTGCCCTGCAGGAAACTAAGCGAGGCATCATCCACACCTTCCCGACCAGGTATAGGTCGGGTGGCACGCCCTTGTGATAAACATCGGACGTGCGACCGGGAGGCTTTGCGGGCCGTCGCTGCGAGGGACCGGGGCCAGCCGCAGCCCTAGTTGTTCCCGGCTCTACCGTGTTGCCCGTCTCGCCGCCGGGG
>NC_061511.1:33851036-33900848 GCF_022539505.1 Lolium rigidum | reverse complement strand
GGGCCCTACATCCCTCGGCGGTGCGGATTTGCGTTGACTCGGCCGGCAAACCCGAGAATTCGAGATGCACCACGTCCCGGGCCACCATACGCAACGTTTTGGCCGTTTTCGTCGGGCTAGGTGGCCTCAAAAA
This sequence comes from Lolium rigidum, assembly GCF_022539505.1. Taxonomy (NCBI): domain Eukaryota; kingdom Viridiplantae; phylum Streptophyta; class Magnoliopsida; order Poales; family Poaceae; genus Lolium; species Lolium rigidum. Next base: position 33,900,715 of record NC_061511.1, on the reverse strand, counting down.
CGAGAAAAAAACGTTTTGACATGCACAACGAACAGACCCAAAATCGTCGGCCATGGTACACCAGCAACCACGGCGCGACTTCAACTTCGTCGGCCATGGCAACTTTTCTTGTAGTGATAGGAGAGATCCCACTAGCCACAGCAGCCCATTCGGCAACTATCATTTCATGGAACCCCTCCTGTTGAAGCCAAGAAAGCTCAAAAGAAAATCTAGGCTTATTTCCAAGGTGAGCATGATGCCTAGAATCAATTAATAAAGGAGTATGATCTGAACCAGCTCTAGTTAAAGCCCTCACAGTGACTAGGGGGAATTTTTGCTCCCATTCAACGCTTGTCAAAACCCTATCCAATTTTTCATATGTTGGGTTTTGTCTACGGCTGGCCCAAGTGTATTGTCGTCCCGAGAGAACAATCTCCCTTAAATTCAAATTTTCAATAATGGCCTTAAAAATGAAAGGCTAGTGACGGTTGAAATTATTGTTACTTTTTTCCTCTTTTCTTCGCAAAATATTGAAATCACCCGCTAAAAGTATAGGAAAAGTCTCATGCTCACACATACGAACCAATTCAGATAAAAACTCGCTTTATGGTTATCTTGGGCTGCGCCATAAACAGGTACCAAAACTCATTCAAACCCATCAAATTTTGATCGAATATGAAGCTTTACACAGAAATCCCCATTATCAACTTTTTTAACACTAATCGTTTGTGTGTTAATACCTACTAGTATTCCTCCTGATCGTCCATGGGGTGGTAAACAAAACCATGTGAAATGCTTACCCGCCGCAAGATATCCAAAAATGGCACAGTAAAATTGGATCTTCCTGTTTCTAGTAAAGCTATAAAATCAAGAGAATACTCCCGAATTGCCTCTTTCACAAAAAGATGCTTACCCGGATCCTTGAAACCTTAGCTATTCCAAGTTAAACCTCTCAATCCCTCCATTGATTTACTTATTTTTCCTAGTATATTTAATTCTCTCACTTCTCCTAACCTTAGGTCTTGTCATAAGACCTTTTTTTGGTTTTTTCTTATTTTTAATTTTTGGCAGTAGATCCTCCACATGGTTCTCATTTACCAGTCCCTCATGCTCCTCTAAATCTTCACATAAAACAGAAGCTCTAGCTACAGCAAGGCAGTGAGGAATATCTTCATTAGATTTTTGTAATTCCGAGTTGTTTAGGAAAATTAGAGATCGCTGTTCCTCAATATATTTAAGCAATTTCGGTGCCTCAATTTTTTGTTCATGTGTATCACCCATAGATATTCCAATCCTAGCTGCATTATCAACTGTTTGCTTATTTGTAAAAGACATGAAAGATAAACGTGAGGGTTTGGGCGTACCAAATTTTTGAGGCTCGTCACGGTTTTGGGAAATCATCATTGCCCGCTCCATTTAAGTCGCGTCCGAGTTTGGCTGTGCACGAAGGCGATCACTAGACCTCAGCCCCATCTCCGATCCATAGTTGATCCCTCCAAAAGCAACAACCTCTTTCATATTTGGCTTGCTCAAATCAATATTTGCAGCCACATTTTGATCAGTAGAAATATTAACAAAATGATTAACAGCATTGCAATCAAGTACATGATTTAAATCAGTGAAAGGTACCTTTGACACTCCACCAGGAGATGCTATACAATTAATAGTATCATCCCCCGGCCGAATGATCGACGTCGCCTCTGCATGTGTGATCGACGTAGTGGCATGCATAATGGGCTGGCCCAAACTGAAGCCCACAGATGGCCCAGGCGTGGCTGCACCCATATTTTCAGCATAGCCATGTACCTCCATTGCATGTTTGTCCGATGAAAACTTCCCAGTCGAATAAAAGGTCTTCTCAGCCAAATTGATATCAAGTGGAGGAGACATCACTCCACTTTGAGAGTCCCTGACAGAAGTGAATAGAGGTTCATACCGTATAGCATCTACGGATTTCTTCATGTCCTCAGAGACTTTCTTGCTAAACACCACCAGTGGGAATCTGATAATATTTTGATAGATTCAAAAGAACCGAAGTTAGGCCCAAAAGAAAGAGTATTTCCTTGTATCTGAGAAGCATCATTCCATTGTTATCCATGTTGTCATTTTGTTCCATCTCGATATTACTGTCACTTCTTTTCCCATTAGCCTCATCATTCTCCTTAGGACCATCATGTTCCATATCACCATCTCCATTTGGAGCATCATCCATGTGCACATCAGCCCCTGGAGTAGGGTTTAAACCTTCCACCTCGAATCTTAATCTATAAAAATCATCCTTCATCCTCACATCCATCTTCTTTGGAATCAAAGTAGGATCAAGACAAGTAATGAGGATTCTCAGTACCTCATTAGCACGTGTGAACTTCATGTCAATATCTCTGGTTTTCTCAAACAAAGTACCAAGAGCCCGTAATGCCAAGTAATCATCCAACACATTTGCTGGAATATCAAAAATCCTCACCCAAACATCCTGGGCTCGCCAAAGCCGGTTCAACCACCCTCTTCCAGAAATCAAAAGTCATCGACACCTAAGTGTTGGGTACATTGAATCTGCCACAATGCTGAACACGGATTAGATCCATCTTGCTCGGGAAATTAACCCTGTATACATTGTCTTCCAGCAGAACCACATCCCATTGATACTATTCCTCTGGTACAATCCATTGCAGCTGTGCAATTATTTCAGGTACGGATAGTTGACCACGAGAAATTGTTACACGACCCATGTGTGTGTTTTCCAATCTAGGCCTAACTGAATCGGACAAAGGTGTATCCCAAAACATCAACTCCTCATGTGCTAAACCATACATGGCCATAGTTGGTTTAGGTGCCAACAGAAGTGAACAATTCCTTGATTCATGGTCTGGGCTCTGACAAGAATCACAAATCTGAGCACTGCAGTCATTAAGACAATGTCCTGGTTTCCCACAACGAAAACACCCGGATCCCTTCTTCTTCTTAGCCATGCGATACTAGTCTCATATACTACGGAGTACATCGGTACGATGGATGAGCTTATTATTTCCCCAGAGGTTGATTGTGTCTTTTGCTGTGCATATTCAGTTCGAAGTCCACTTTCCTGTTTGGTTCCAAGGTTCTTAGGAAGTCTTGAGCTTGTTAGATCCACCTGTAAGGAGAGGAATAATAGATCTGAGAGTGGACATATTATACTTCTAACCTGATTAATTCATGTGTCTCATCTGTTTAGGTGAATGATTTATTAGTCTCATTTTTTCGATAAAGGGCGCTTTATTATTACTCAAGTCAAGTATTACACTCGGCCTCTGCATAACAATGATGTACACAGCCGCTGATAGTTCCAGTTGCAGTAAACTAAAAAAAGCGAGATCACACGAGTACAATGTGAAATAAAAGGAAAAGCTAGACTGTAGAAGGCAAAATCCTTCTAGTATGCAGCCACCCATGTTGGGTAATAAAGTCTTTCCTCTAAGCGTGTAGACATCTCCGTAAATAGGTCGCGATCCTCCAAACGCTGAAGCGACGACCATGAACGGAGCAACGCCGTACATCGGTAAATGACCTGCATAAGAGAAGAATTTTTATTATCAAAAACCTTGCCATTTCTACATAGCCAAAGCGACCATAAAACTGCCATCGCTCCCACTCTGATAAGAACTTTGAACCTAGCATCTACTCCATTTAGCCAATTACCAAATATATTTGCAACGCTTTTTGGAGGATATAAGGTGGAACCTATCTGAATGATTGACCATATAGATCTAGCGAACTGGCATTGGAAGAACAAGTGTTTTATTGTTTCCTCTTCGTGGCAGAAAACACACTTAGTACAACCATGCCACTTACGCTTTGCAAGATTATCTTTAGTAAGAATTACACACTTAGTGTTTTATTAGTCTCATTTAATCTGTGTGTCGAACAAATTATGAGTCTCGTCTAAGAAACTGAACATCCTTTGTAATGCAAAGAGCGATGCGGTACAGGCTGCACAAGTGACAGGCTAGTCAACCATCTTCTAGCGCTCAGTGCAAAATACGGGTTATAGCCCTCCTATGGCAATGGTGGAATGCTAGAATCAAGAAGAACGCTGCTGAAGGAGATGACTACCAGCACAGCAGATACTACAGTTTTTGGGTTTTAAAGTTTCAGAAGTTGCTGAAGCCTGAAGGGGAGGTCGCTTGATCGGGAGATGGCTTGACACGTTTTGCTCAAAATGCTTTGCATATTGGAAAGCGTGCATCCAAGCGATCTAGGCGGCGAGTCATTTTGGGCATGACCAACACCCAGATCGAGATGGACTGCCAAGTTCTTGGTTCAGGACCTCGGACTATGATTGATCGACTCATATATGGAGTCGTGGAGTACACCAGATGCTGCTTCGTTTAAATTTTGATTCAGTTTCGGTTGGTTTGGTACAATGGTGGAAAAACAGGCTTCGGGTGAGCCCCATAAGTCGCGATGCTGCAGGAACCGCGACTAATGGTACCTTTAGTCGCGGTTCGGGAGGCGAACCGCGACCAAAGGCCTGGGCCCAGGGCGCACGGTGGCCAGCTGGTGCACGTGGGGGGCTTTAGTCGCGGTTGGCCAGGCCAACCGCGACTAAAGGTGCCCGAAGGCCTTTAGTCGCGGTTGGCCAGGCCAACCGGGACTAAAGCTCCTCCCCTATATATACCCATCCAGCAGCCAACACTTAGCCATTTGGAGCCATTCTCTTCACAAACTTCACAAGTGAGTGTTAGGTTTGCTTTTGGTTCCTCTTATGCACATAAGGTGTTTGATGAAATGCCCCAAGAGCATGAAACAAACATGATATGAAGTGTTGGAGCCACACTTGAGCTTTCTCATTTATTTTTTCCTCCTCGATCGCGGTTAGCAACTTGAACCTTTGATGTGTCGTTGATAAAATGTGCATGTGTGTGTAGTTCATTGTTTAATTTATATTGTTTGTAGCTAGTTAGTTTAACAAATGCATGATGGTTAATTATATATTTTATATTATAATAATGCAGATGAATCGACAATGGATGTAAGGTAACCGACTCTCCGGCGAGTTCAGTGCGGGTTTGAAAGATTTCCTCGTAGTGGCCAATGCGAACAAGCAGGGGGGGGGGTTTGTTATCTGTCCATGTGTTAAATGTAAGAATCAGAATGGTTACTCTTCCTCAAGAGATGTTCACATGCACCTGCTTCGGCACGGTTTCATGCTAAGCTATAATTGTTGGACCAAGCATGGAGAAAGAGGGGTTATAATGGAAGAAGATGAAGAAGGGGATGATTTCATCGATGAAAGCTATCTTGCTCATTTCGGTGATACTTTCATGGAGGATGCTGAAGGTGAAGGGGAAGGTGAAGGGGAAGGTGAAGAAGAGGCACGTGATGATCCCGTTGATGATCTTGGTCGGACCATTGCTGATGCACGGAGACGCTGCGAAACTGAAAAAGAGAGGGAGAATTTGGATCGCATGTTAGAGGATCACAGGAAGGCGCTGTACCCCGGATGCGATGATGGTCCGAAAAAGCTGGGCTGCACACTGGATTTGCTGAGATGGAAGGCACAGGCAGGTGTAGCTGACTCGGCATTTGAAAACTTGCTGAAAATGTTGAAGAATATGTTTCCAAAGAATAACGAGTTGCCCGCCACTACGTACGAAGCAAACAGGTTCTGAAGATACATGCATGCATCAACGACTGCATCCTCTACCGCGGTGAATACGAGAATTTGAATGAATGCCCGGTATGCACTGCATTGCGTTATAAGATCAGAGGCGATGACCCTGGTGACGATGTTGAGGGCCGGAAACCCGGGAAGAGGGTTCCCGCCAAGGTGATGTGGTATGCTCCTATAATACCACGGTTGAAACGTCCGTTCGGGAACAAAGAGCATGCCAAGTTGTTGCGATGGCACAAAGAGGACCGTAAGTCGGACGGGGAGTTGAGACACCCCGCGGATGGAACGCAATGGAGAAAGATCGACCGAGAGTTCAAAGATTTTGCAGCTGACGCAAGGAACATAAGATTTGGTCTAAGTACGGATGGCATGAATCCTTTTGGCGAGCAGAGCTCCAGCCATAGTACCTGGCCCGTGACTCTATGCATCTACAACCTTCCTCCTTGGTTGTGCATGAAGCGGAAGTTCATTATGATGCCGGTGCTCATCCAAGGTCCGAAGCAACCCGGCAACGACATCGATGTGTACCTAAGGCCATTAGTTGATGAACTTTTACAGCTGTGGGGCAGACCTGGTGTCCGTGTGTGGGATGAGCACAAAGAAGAGGAATTTGACCTACGAGCGTTGCTTTTCGTAACCATCAACGATTGGCCTGCTCTTAGTAACCTTTCGGGACTGTCAAATAAGGGATACAATGCATGCACGCACTGCTTACATGAGACCGAAAGTGTACATTTGCCAAATTGTAAGAAGAACGTGTACCTTGGGCATCGTCGATTTCTTCCGAAAGGTCATCCGAGTAAGAAAGAAAGGCAAGCATTACAACGGCAAGGCAGATCACCGGCCGAAGCCTGCGGAACACACTGGTGCTGAGGTATTTGATATGGTCAAGGGTTTGAAAGTCATCTTTGGAAAGGGTCCTGGCGGACAATCAGTTCCGAAGGGAGCTGACGGGCACGTAGCCATGTGGAAGAAGAAATCTATATTCGGGAGCTAGAATATTGGAAAGTCCTAGAAGTCCGCTCCGCAATCGACGTGATGCACGTTACGAAGAATATTTGCGTGAACATCCTAAGCTTCTTGGGCGTGTATGGGAAGTCAAATGATACAAAGGAAGCACGGCAGGACCAGCAAAGTTTGAAAGACCACGATGACCGGCATCCGGAACGGTTTCAAGGTCGTGCCGGCTACGCTCGACCAAAGAAGAGAAGGTCATCTTTTTTGAATGCCTGAGCGGTATGAAGGTCCCGTCGGGATTCTCGTCCAATATAAAGGGAATAATAAACATGGCGGAGAAAAAGTTCCAAAACACTGAAGTCTCACGACTGCCACGTGATTATGACGCAATTGCTTCGATTGCTTTGAGGGGCTCCTGCCGGAAAATGTTCGAGTAGCCATTGTGAAGCTATGTGCATTCCTCAATGCAATCTCTCGAAGGTAATCAATCCGGAAGTTCTACCACGGTTACGGAACAATGTGATCCAATGTCTTGTCGGTTTCGAGTTGGTGTTCCCGCCATCCTTCTTCAATATTATGACGCACCTCCTGGTTCACCTAGTCGATGAGATTTCCATTCTCGGTCCTGTATTTCTACACAATATGTTCCCCTTCGAGAGGTTCATGGGAGTATTAAAGAAATATGTTCGTAACCGTGCTAGGCCAGAAGGAAGCATCGCCAAGGGCTATGGAAATGAGGAGGTAATTGAGTTTTGTGTTGACTTTGTTCCTGACCTTAAGCCGATTGGTCTTCCTCAATCGCGGCACGCACTAGTAGGAAAACCCTTATAGGCAAAGCTTAGTTCTGTGGCGCACCAAATTAAATGCGCCACAGAAAGTTTTTTTGTGGCGCACGAGGAAGAATGCGCCACAAAAATAAGCTATTTTTGTGGCGCACTACCGTGCCGTGCGCCACAGAAATTATGTGGGGCCCACATCCTGCCACCACCAATAATTAGTGTAGGTATTTACGTGGCGCACATGACTTGCTGCGCCACAGAAATAAGTGTTTCTGTGGCGCACCTGCTCTGGTGCGCCACAGAAGTAGTTGATTCTGTGGCGCACTTGTGCTTGTGCGCCACAGAAGTAGTTGATTCTGTGGCGCACTTGTGCTGGTGCGCCACAGAAATAGCGCCTTCTATAACCACCCGTACCCCCCCCCCCCCCCCGTACTTCTTCCTCCTCCACCCCTCTTCCTCTCCCTCGCGCGCCGCCGCCGTACTTCTTCCTCCTCCACCCCTCTTCCTCTCCCTCGCGCGCCGCCGCCCGTACTTCCTCGTCCACCCCTCTTCCTCTCCCTCGCGCGCCGCTGCCTTCCATGGTGAGCGTGGCTGTCGTCGTCGCCGCCGCCGCCTCCTTCCTCCGCGAGGGATTAATCCATGTTGGATTTCTCTGGTAGTGTCACCATACTGACATACCAATGTTCCCTTGGTGATTTCCTTCTGGCTGATCTTCAGTTTGCTTCCACCAAATGGCTTAGTAGCCAGATGATGATACAAAGCTGGGTATTCTACCCATTTTGGCACGGCAAGCATGTGGTGACTCATCGGCCTGTGTGTCTTCGTTGGGCATGCACACTTGCTCGGTGAGCTGTTTGGCTGTGTGTGTGTGTAGCTCTGGCTTGGGACTTGGGTTGACTCCAATATTAAAAATGTCTCCCAAATATGGAGACAAACATTTTAACATTACCCCAATGATCTTCAAATGTTTTGCATGCTCTGTTAGGCCTTAATTGATGCCTTATGATCCAAATTACTATATTATTGGATTGAGTGATATGGCTACTGCTTGTTTGCTCTCCAAATTACCAAGTGATGAATATATAATCCCTTTGGAGCATCTGCCCCATGCTATATATGTGTATTTGACCATGCTTATGATGGATTTCTTTTAAGGACTCTAGCTAGATTAGAGGGGAAAAAGTTGTTGCTTTGTTGCCTATGATAATGGATCATAAAATGTTTCCCTTTGTCCCTGGTTGCCTCCTTAATTGATGCCTTATGATCCAAATTACTATATTATTGGATTGAGTGATATAGCTACTGCTTGTTTGCTCTCCAAATTACCAAGTGATGAATATATAATCCCTTTGGAGCATACTGCCCCATGCTATATATGTGTATTTGACCATGCTTATGATGGATTTCTTTTAAGGACTCTAGCTAGATTAGAGGGGAAAAAGTTGCTTGCTTTGTTGCCTATGATAATGGATCATAAAATGTTTCCCTTTGTCCCCTGGTTGCCTCCTTAATTGATGCCTTATGATCCAAATTACTATATTATTGGATTGAGTGATATGGCTACTTGCTTGTTTGCTCTCCAAATTACCAAGTGATGAATATATAATCCCTTTGGAGCATACTGCCCCATGCTATATATGTGTATTTGACCATGCTTATGATGGATTTCTTTTAAGGACTCTAGCTAGATTAGAGGGGAAAAAGTTGCTTGCTTTGTTGCCTATGATAATGGATCATAAAATGTTTCCCTTTGTCCCCTGGTTGCCTCCTTAATTGATGCCTTATGATCCAAATTACTATATTATTGGATTGAGTGATATGGCTACTGCTTGTTTGCTCTCCAAATTACCAAGTGATGAATATATAATCCCTTTGGAGCATCTGCCCCATGCTATATATGTGTATTTGACCATGCTTATGATGGATTTCTTTTAAGGACTCTAGCTAGATTAGAGGGGAAAAAGTTGCTCGCTTTGTTGCCTATGATAATGGATCATCAAATGTTTCCCTTTGTCCTCGGTTGCCTCCTTAATTGATGCCTTATGATCCAAATGACCCAAGTCCCTTGCATGATCCCATTTGTCCCTAATGTTGCTTAAGATGAATAAATTCCCTCTAATCACCATTTGGAGATCAAGACTAGTTCTTGATTTCCATTAGCTAGACTCCAATATTAAAAATGTCTCCCAAATATGGAGACAAACATTTTAACATTACCCCAAGTGATTTACTTGTCGATGATTAGATGGTTGGTCGATCACTCGTACACTCGGGGTGGAGCAAGTGAGGCTTGGTGTGATGGCACAAATATCAATATCTTGTGCATCCTACCCTGCCTCACTTACTCCATCTATCGGATGTTAATATTTGTTTCGACCAACAAAGTATGAGGCATTCCATTTAGTTGATACCACTTGGCTCTTTCTTCCATTTTAGTGCCAGATGATTAGAATGTTCGGTCAGCTGTACACTCCGGGGTGTCGCTAGTGAGCCTGGTGTGATGGCACAAATATCAATCTCTTGTGCATCCTACCCGGCCTCACTAACGCCATCCTCGGGATGTTCATATTTGTTTCACGACCAACAAAGTATGAGGCATTCCATTTAGTTCATACTAGCTACTTCTTAATTGCATTGGCCTTTCTTCCATTTTAGTGCCGATGATTAGAATGTTTGGTCACCTATACGCCGCAATATACTTTGTAGGCAGGCCCCCCTTTCCCTGGCCGCCGTTCCGTGAACGAGTCCTTGAGTGAGACAACAACGCCGACATAGCCTCTCCGGCGCAGCACCACTTTTCTTCTCTCGCCGTCCAGATGCGGTGAGCGAGTCCTTAATGCCAAGACTGATTGCCAGCCTCCCTAGCATCATGCCGACCTTGCTGTCGCGCTTCGTGCCGCAGCGATCATGCGCCCGTCATGCGCCTGCACTCTTCGCCTTCTTGTCCGGTGAACTAATAGACTAATCGCTGGAACAAGGAAGCCGATGACGGCCGATCGCAATTTAATCTTGCGGCCGGCTTGTCATCGATTTCCTATTCCAACGATCAGCCTATTGGTTCACCGGGCAAGAAGGCCACGGCAGGCGCGGACACACGGCTTGAAGCGCGGCAACACGGCCCGGCAATACGTCGGGCAGGCCGGCACGGTCTTTGCATCAAGGACTCGTTCACTTCGGAGCCGAGGGACCGGCGTGGTTCGCGCCGAGATGCGAGATCGGCGTTGTTGTGTCGCTCAAGCACCCGTTGACTGAACGCCGACCAGGGGAAAGGGGCCCCTTACGCAAAGTATTTGTGTTGACCAACAATGTATGAGGCACATATTCTATTTTGTCATTCCATTTGCTTTGAGATTTTCAAAATGCCGATGATTAAAATGTTTGGTCACCGTACACTTGGGGTGGCGTAAGTGAGCTCCGGTAAAGATAGCACAAATATCAATCTCTTGTGCATCCTACTGGCCTCGCTTACCCCATCCCTAAATGTTAATATTTGTGTTGACCAACAATGTATGAGGCACTTATTCCATTTGTCATTCCGCATTTGCTTTGAGATTTTCAAAATGCCGATGATTAAAATGTTTGGTCACCGTACACTTGGGGTGGCGTAAGTGAGCCTGGTAAGATAGCACAAATATCAATCTCTTGTGCATCGGACTTGGTCTCACTGACGCCATCTCTAAATGTTAATATTTGTGTTGACCAACAATGTATGAGGCACTTATTCCATTTTGTCATTCCATTTGCTTTGACATTTTCAAAATGCCGATGATTAAAATGTTTGGTCACCGTACACTGCGGGGCGGCGTAAGTGAGCTTGTAAGATAGCACAAATATCAATCTCTTGTGCATCGGACTTGGTCTCACTTACACCAGTCCCTGAATGTTAATATTTGTGTTGACCAACAATGTATGAGGCATTTATTCCATTTCTCTTGTGCATCGGATACTTGTTGGTCTCACTTTCTTTCCATTTTCATCATAGTAGGAGCCGGATGGAAGGACCCCGATGCAAGCGAGCCTGGTGGGTAGAGATGACTGAGCAAAGGAGGAACCGGATGAAGACTACTTTGTATCTCGAAATTGTGAATTTTGTATGAATTAAGAGTTGTATGCAAAACATTTGACACTTGCCACTATATATGTATCTCGATCGATCGGGCTCTAAGTAATGTGATGATGATGTCTATGTTATATCTCGTGCAATGTACATGATATTTATATTATATCCGAATGTTAGCGTATATAACCTGTGTATCGTATTGTGTATCCGTATTGTTTGTGTATAAACCGTATATGTATACCAGGCAGCACAAAATCGTGTATAATACAAAGCAAATTCGTGGCGCACTAAGAAGCAATTCACGTGGCGCACCCTTGCACTCGTGGCGCACCTAAGAACAAGTGCGCCACGAAACCTATTTTGTGGCGCACAATCGGGTGCGCCACGAAGCATTATTTGTGGCGACGTTTCTGTGGCGCACCACCCGTGCGCCACAGAATCAAATTTTCGTGCGCCACTGATGAGGCTTTTCCTACTAGTGACGAGGGGAGACTGAGTGGAAAAGGCACGATCGGAAGGAAATCAATGATATGTATGGACGGCCATTCTCCGGTCGAAGCACACCACACGAGTTGAAAGCAATTCCAGCTTGGTGGCTCCGTACTTTGAGAAACACAAGAATATTTTACGCTCGGACAACCACCGAGGAAGCCCGAATCCCGGATTAGGAAGGCCCACATGGAGACTTTTGGCGAGTTGGTTGAGAAAACATTTAATGAGTGACAATAAGGTTGTAGATCAGCCGTACATGTTGGCCAAGACACCATCTTCGACTATAACGACTTTCCAAGGGTACGAGATAAATGGGAATACATTTTACACGATCGCCCAAGATAAAAAGAGCACCAACCAAAACAAGTGGTGTCCGCTTTGATGCAAGCAACCGAGAATGGGCAAAAGGTCACATATTATGGTTACATAGAGGAGATATGGGAACTTGACTATGGACCCTCCTTTAGGGTCCCTTTGTTCCGGTGCAAATGGTTCAAGCTAACAGGAGGTGGGGTAAAGGTGGACCAGCAATACGGAATGACAATGGTGGATTTCAACAATCTTGGTTATCTTGACGAACCATTCGTCCTAGCGAAAGATGTCGCTCAGGTTTTCTATGTGAAGGACATGAGTAGCAAACCGAGGAAACGGAAAGATAAGAAAACGATCAGTACATCATGCGATGATTCAAAGCGCCACATTGTTCTTTCAGGGAAAAGAAACATCGTGGGAGTGGAGGACAAGACGGACATGTCGAAGATTATAATATGTTTGCTGAAATTCCGCCCTTCAAAGTGAACACCGACCCAAGCATTAAGTTAAATGATGAGGATGCTCCATGGATACGGCACAATCGTAAGCAAGCAGGGACACAAGGGAAGAAATGATGTGTAATAATTTATTGTACCAAACTTTGTTGAATGAATCATGTGAATTATATTACCCGTGATGTGTTTGGTGTCCATTTTCGAATGATTCAATTGACTCGAGATAGCACCGATGATACATGAAATTTGGAGTGACTAAGTCATACTCCCGCATACATGAAATTTGGAGTGACTAAGTCATACTCCCGCATATAGGAAATTTGGAGTGACTAAGTCATACTCCCGCATACATGAAATTTGGAGTGATTTAGTCATACTCCCGCCTAGGCGTATAATATGCATACTCGTAGTCTTCATAGCCGCCGCCGTTGTACCGGTAGTCGTCGCCTTCTAAGTTGCCGGCGTCGTCGTCGCCGCCGTCGTCGCCGTCGTCGGGCGGCGCTCGTGGCTCGAACCGAGGGTAGCGCAGGCGGGGATATCGCCGGCCGTGATGTAGTCCATGACGCTCCGCAGAGTCCGGCCGTACCACCATAGCCGACGGCCGGCCTCGTGGAAGTTTCCGGGAGGCAGACCGTCCTCCTCATACTCGGCGAGCGCCCTCTCACGCCGATTGATGAAGAAGGCGTCCCAAGTATGCCGGTTATCGGGATGCCAGCGGGGATTCATCCGCTGCTCCGGCGTGAGGTCGAGGTAGTAGTGGTTCGTGATGGCCGCCCGGCGCGCAGTACCCTGAGGGACGGGAGGGACCGGCACGCCGCCGGCGCTTAGGCTCCAGCCGGCAGGGACGCGGTAGCCCGGTGGGCAAGGGTAGTTCGATGCGCAAAGCTCCTCCACCTGCTGGTAGGTTAGAGTGGGTGCGGTGGAAGCCATGAGAGAGTGATGAGAGATTGTAGAGATGTGATAATGCTGGCCAAGCCGGGCTACCTATATGTAGTGACAAATGGCGGGAAAATTGGGAGCGGGAAGACAGGAGGCGGGAAGAAAGAGGCGGGAAGAAAGTGGCGGGAAGAAAGAGGCGGGAAGAAAGTGGCGGGAAGAAAGTGGCGGGAAGAAAGAGGCGGGAAGAAAGTGGCGGGAAGAAAGTGGCGGGAAGAAAGTGGCGGGAAGAATTTTTCTGATTTTTTGATATATTATTTGTATTTTTAAGAATTTGAATTGAATTATTTTTATTTTTTTGATTTTTTGATATATTATTTGTATTTTTAAGAATTTGAATTGAATTAGTTTTATTTTTCTGATTTTTTGGATATATTATTTGTATTTTTAAGAATTTGAATTGAATTTTTTTTATTTTTCTGATTTTTTGGATATATTATTTGTATTTTTAAGAATATGAATTGAATTAGTTTTATTTTTCTGATTTTTTTGATATATTATTTGTATTTTTAAGAATTTGAATTGAATAAGTTTTATTTTTCTGAATTTTTTGATATATTATTTGTATTTTTAACATTTAGAAATGAATTAGTTTTATTTTTCTGAATTTTGTGATATATATTATTTGTATTTTTAACATTTTGAATTGAATTAGTATTATTTTTCTGAATTTTTTGATATATAATTTGTATTTTTAACATTTTGAAATGAATTAGTATTATTTTTCTTAATTTTTTGATATATAATTTGTATTTTTCACATTTATAATTTTGAAAAAGGCCTTTAGTCGCGGCTGGCCTGGCCAACCGCGACTAAAGGTCATTTCCGCGGGAACCGGAAAAACGGGCGAAAAAAGGGCTTTAGTCGCGGTTGGTGTGGCCAACCGCGACTAAAGGGGTACCCTTTAGTCGCGGTTGGCCCCTTTCTATAAATATCCGCGCGGGCGGCGGGCGCGCGCATAACTTCCTCTTCTTCCTCGAACCGCCAGGCTGCTCCGCCGAACCGCCGCCCTCGTCGCCGCCGACCGCCGCGCGCCCTCGTCCTCGCCGACCGCCGCCCTCGTCGCCGCCGTCGGCCGCTTCTTCTCCCGCGCGCGCCCGCCCGTATGTCATCGCGATCTCCTCCGCGCGCGCCCGAATTAACCCCGGCCCTCCGCCGCCGAACCGCCGTGTCGATCGTCGCCGGCCACCGCGCCGCGCCGCGCGCCGCCGCCGGCCAGACCTCCTGCGCGCGCGTGCCGCCGCCGGCCAGACCTCCTCGCGCGCGCCGCCGCTACAGAGAGAGGAGCGCCCCTGGCCGGCGCTTCCTCTCTTTTTTTTTGATTTTTTTAACTTAAAAATTAAAACTTCAAATTTGTAACTTTCAAATTGTAACTTAAATGAAAAATAGCTAGTTTTAAGTAATTTGTAACTTCAAATTTTTATTTAACTTAAAAATTGTAACTTTAAATGAAAAATAGTATTAATAAGTATATTGCAACTTAAAAATAGTCTCAAAAAGACTTAAAAAAAGAACTACAAATTTGACTTAAAAAAAATTGTGTAAAAAAAACTAAAATTTGACTTTAAAAAAACTAAAAATTGACTTATAATTTTTGTCTCAAAAAAGAACTAAATTTTAACTAAGTCAAATTTATGAAAAATCCCGTGCTCGTCGACTTCTTCCCCGTACGTCCTCCTTCCCCACCGCCACCGCCAGCCTCGACACGCGCCGTGACGCCGCCGCCGCTGCCCAGTACGTCCCGTCGCGCGCCCCGCCCGATTCTTCGTCCCCGCCGCGCGCGCGGCGCCGTTCCTTCGTCGTTGTCGCCGTGGTGTCGCCGCCGTACCGTCGCCAACGCCGTCAACGCCGTCAACGCTACCTCTATTCATAAAAATGTAACGCCGCCGTACCGTCGCCAACTTAAAAAGAACTAAAGTTTTGACTTAATAAAAATGAACTAAAATTTTGACTTAATAAAAATTGACTTAATAAAAAATGAACTAAAATTTTGACTTAATAAAAAATGAACTAAAATTGTAACGCCGCCGTACCGTCGCCAACGCCGTCAACGCTGCCACCGGTCTCTCGGTCACGCGGTCACTGCGAGGCGAGGTCGATCGTCCGCATATACACATCTAATACGCGTCACCGCCACCGCCCTTTCGCCACCGCCCTTTCGCCACCGTCACCGGTCTCTCGGTCACGCGGTCACTGCGTCCCCCCTCTCGCCTCCCGCTCGTCGCCCTCTCTGTTTATATGTAGAAGAGATGTGATAATGCATATACACAATTAATTTGTTTTGACTACATGTTTTCAGGATTGACATATGGCGGACGATAGAGCTGACCCGATTCTGGACAACTATGATCCGGACGCTGAAGACCATATGTTCGGCATCATAAAAGGCGATATTCCATATGTGCCGACCGGAGAAGAAGAAGATGATATCTCTTCTTATCTGAACCTTGAGGGTGAAGATGAAGGGCGCCGTCAGCAAGATGATGCCGAAGAAACGTCGATAAACGACGATCTTCAATTGGAAGTAGCAACCACCTCCGGCGCCGAGGTATATATATATACATATTGAGCGTCTGGTGATACAACTAACTGATTTGAATAAATGTGTGTGTACTAACGCGCGCGACTCTCTTTCTTATTTTAGCCCTCGGCCGGATCGTCGAAAAAATCGAGTACGTCGTCGTCAAAGCGTGGCGCAACCAAGACGATGAAAGCAGGAGAAACATGCACCATCGATGTTGTCGACGAAGCAACCGGCAGGCCGCCGGAGCCCAGCAAGAACGCCACCAAGTTTGTCGGCCAATGCGGAGCCGTTGTTAGAGACAACGTCTCGATCACCCTCCGGGAGTGGAATGAGCCAAAGAAGGCACGTGTTGGTTTCACTTTTGTCGATAAGAGAACAAAAAAGATTGCTTCAAAAAGCTTATGGAACATTTCGTTCTACCTCCGGAATACCGCAAATACGATGAGGAGGGTAACAAGATTGCGGAAAACAAGAAGAGGCGCAAGCTAGTCAAACAGTTCGCTCTTTCTAGGATGGCCAACGCATTCCGGAAATACAAGCAAAATCTAGCCCATGACTTTGTCAACCAGGGCAAGACTCCGGATTTCAAAGGACAATATGAGAAACTGCAACATGATTGGCCAGATTTTGTGAAGCAAAAGAAATCGGAGCAGTTCCTTGAACTATCGAAAAAAATAAGGAAAATGCGGCCAAGAAGGAGTACAATCATAAAATGGGGCCAGGAGGGTATCGCTTTTGGCAGCCTAGGTGGGAGAAGATGGAGAACGAGCCGAGGGCGCGAGGAATCCGTCCGGTACGGAGGGATGGGACCCAAGGGCCAAAAGCTGGTGGTACGGGCATGGGGGATCGCCGAACCCGGAGACAGGGGAGTGTGTTTACCGGGGTAAAATAATTAAACCCACCGAAAAGCTTATTGAGGCAATGAGGGATGCTCAAGAGGGGAAGATCAAGTTCAACAGAGAGAACGACGCCCTGACAAAAGCCCTCGGGAATCCTGAACACGGAGGACGTGTACGAGGCATGGGGCACATTCCGTGGAAAATAGGGTTCCCCGTAACGATGACCCGTACGGTTACGTAAGCCGTAAGAGAAAGATGGATCGGGAAAAAGATGTTGTGGCGCAGTTGGTAACGGAAATGGATGTGATGAAGAAAACCGTGAGTGTACTAGTAGCCGAAAGAGAGGCAGCTCGGGCGCAGCATGAAGATCATCCAATGGATCTCGGAAGCCAGCAGCGGAGAAGAAGCAGCGTGGCTTCCACGGAGGCCTCACCGGCTGGTGCACCGACGATAGAAATTACTGCACCGGAGCCTCTGGTGGTCGAAATTACTGCACCGGAGCCTCCTCGCTACCCCGTGGACGATATAAAGGAGATGAAAGCATGTCATATGTATTATCCTATCGGGAACATGTCCATGAAGGTAGCCATCGGCAGTGCTTTACCACCTGGAGCACTCCACCACAACAACCCCATTCAAGATGGCTATGCTCGTGTCACGGTGGAGGAGATAGTCCAAGGGTTTGAGGACCCGGACATTGACATTGCTACACCCGAAGGGGTGAAAAGACTTGGAGATGTCAAGCGCCAGTTCATTCTATGGCAGAAGAAATTTATCAAGTTTCCAGGCGAGGCGCCAACAAGTCCACCCCCGTACGGTGGTGGTGGTGGCGGTGGCGGTGACGGTGGCGGTGGCAGTGGCGGTGACGGTGGCGGTGGCGGTGGTGGTGGTGGTGCTTCACCTAATACACCTCATTCACGTCAGCCGACGCCGCCCCCAGTCCTCGTCCGGCGGGTGATCGGACACCGGTACCGCCCCCAATCCACCTCCGGCGAAGAAGCGTAGCAGTCCCGGGTTATTAACCCGGACCCTTATGTACCTAGAACCACAAAGATACCAGAGCCATCATCGAAGCCTCTCATCCCGAGGCCTTGGGAACTTAGTGTCGAGGAAAATGCAGCGGCCGTGGCTGCTCGAGCATGAGAAATGGAAGGAGGAGTGCAAGAAGAAAAGAGAGGGCGAGCCCAAGCCAAGTATATTCCGACAAGCAAAAGCAATGGGCTAAGTCATTTTTGAACACACCGTCCCAAGCCGCGAAGAATCTGCTCGACGACTATTTACGTGAACTTCGTAGGCAAGCACTCGCGTTCAAGAGGAACCAAGAGTTGGCGGAGAAGAAAGCCTTGGAGGACGAGGCCGAGACAAAATTAGAAAGGGGGAAAGAAGTTGCCCAGCTCGGGGAACAAAGTAAACAATCGATCGCCCCGCTCATAGTGCAAGCCGCCGGTCCGGATGCCCCCGATATCATAGCAGCTGCGGCAGCACATGGATTGACCGTAACGAGTGCCGGAGAACAAGCGGCCGACTTAGGTATCACTCTTCGTGCACTCGTTAGGCCTTGATGAGGCGCCAATGAAGGACGTAGTATTTACATATGTGAAGAATGGCCCTCTCATCGAGCCTGCGCAGAAGAGGATCTACCTCGACAAATGAAAGGTCTCGCTAAATTGGTACAAGGGTTACATAAAACATAAAAACGCCAAAGACTATATCTATGCGGAAGTTAGATATGAGCATCACTTCAAACGTTACTCGGTACAAATTCATCCGGGTGAATTGTTCCAACTTGTTCAATCTGCGCGACCTCGACAAATCTATCATCGGTTGCTACGTTCGTAAGTGATTTATTAATTTCTACCCCATCTCGTTCATTGCCTGCACTATATATATATATATATATATATATATATATATATATATATATATATATATATATATATATATATATATAGTCCTAACTATCTTGTTGTGTACGCTATTATGCGTAATGAAGAAGCGGGAAATGCGAATAAGGAACATCCATGATGTTGGGTTCATTGACCCACACATCGTTAATTCATATGTGTTAGAACACCACCCCGCCGACGTGGAGGATGACCCGTGGCGGTTTATTAGAAAACAGCAACAGAAAAGTGATATTCTATTTCCTTACCATTTTGGGTGAGTGTTTCTGTCTTGAGCACATTCTCTTTTGTTTACTCCATGCATGGTATGTGGCTAATCGATGAGTTATGCATGACCGTGCATGTATCGTGTCCGCAGGTTCCACCGGATTCTTATGGTAATTAAAGTTCGGACCTCCTCGCTTCTCGTCCACGACTCTCCGAATATGGATCCGGCGCTTTGGGGCGACATGAGAAAAATGATGCAAAAGTAATTATTTTCATTCATTTGCGCTCTATATCGATCGGCCTATTTCGTTCATCATTTCCTAATATCAAGTAACTAATTAATAACTCTCTTGTTTATTTAATTTTCTTTGCCTCGTAGGGTTTGGAGACGGTTCGTAGATACCAAGGTCGGTGAATTCAAAAAAGAGCTACATTTTAAAATGGCAGTGCGGACGACCGGGGATATTCAGCCACCGGGGACCAATCTATGTGGATACTATGTTTGTGAGAGGATCCGGAGATACCGCAATGAGCGGGACCGGAAGTGTGAGAACAACATCATGAGGAATAACCTCCGGAAGACGCTTAGTCCGAAGCTCGCTTCCGACCACTTCAAGAGGAACTAGCTGGATGGTTGGCGAGGGAAGTCATCGATCCTAGAGGAGAACACTATTACGATGACGTAGAACTTTATATGCACCAGAATTTGTAACTAACTTGTTCAAAATTGTATATGGTCATCCGATATTGAATATATATTGTATATGGTCATCCGATATTGAATATATATTGTATATTCCTCTTGAATTCTTTTTGGTTCTAATTTCAAATTTGTTTGAAATTGTACATTCATATGCATGTATGTATACAGTACCGTAGAATATGTGAAACTCCTTCAAAATTAAAACCCAAAAGAAATAAAATAATACAAATTAAAAAGAAACCAGATTTAGGGGGAGGGGGGCTAAACCCTAAACCTCGCGGAGGCCTTTAGTCGCGGTTGGCCGGAAGAACCGCGACTAAAGGTCCTCCGCCCCGGCGCCGCCTCGCGGCCCACGTGGACGGGCCTTTAGTCGCGGTTCGTAAGGAACCGCGACTAAAGGGGGGGGGGGCTTTAGTCGCGCTACTTTGGTCGCGGTTGCGCCACCGCGACTAATGGCAGTTGCCAACCGCGACCAAAGCCCCTTTTTCCACCAGTGGCACTTGGAGTTGGACGTGAGTACATGTGTTTATTTCGCTTGTTCGTATTCGGATTTGGATTCGAGGCGATGTCGGTGGATTAATTGATTGATTTATTTTTGCATCGGTTTCCAACCGCAGGCTCAGACGCTCGAAAAAGAAAATGACTGCAGGCTCGAGGGTCGCCCTGTAGAAGAGTTGAGGTGAGAGGGAGGGGATCAGCACATCAGACCAGACCTGGGTCGTAGGTGTGTATAGACAGCAACAAGGTCAAGGAGGGTGCCGAAGCGGCGCTCCGATGTTTCATGAAAGACCAATACCCTCTCCCCCATTCTTCTGCCGCAAAAAAGATGATGCGGCGCGTAACCCTAGTCGCCACACTCAATACCCTCTCCCCCATTCTTCTCCCGTGCACGTGAAACCAAAGTTACCACATCATTTCGTGCCGCTATGCTAGGCCTGACCGAGATCCTTTGAGCATCAGCGAAGCTCCACCACCTCTC
Organism: Lolium rigidum; assembly: GCF_022539505.1. Classification (NCBI taxonomy): domain Eukaryota; kingdom Viridiplantae; phylum Streptophyta; class Magnoliopsida; order Poales; family Poaceae; genus Lolium; species Lolium rigidum. The sequence goes on along the minus strand of NC_061511.1, from coordinate 33,879,939 downwards.
CACTGACACAAGCTTGTTGGGAAGCTCACAATCGAGCCAATCAACCTCACATATTCGAAGTCCTTCCAACACCGTCCGGTCATCTCTAGCCACACAAACCCCTCCATTGAAAATGTGGCAAGTCTCTAGTCCATGGACCCCTCTCCATCTCCCTCTCGCTCGGCAGCCTCCCCGCACAAAACACCATCGTTTGCCACCGCTCGGCATCATTGCCTGCATCAGTCCAGTGGTCAATAACAAATGGCGCAGCCCCTATTTGGTGCCCATTAGTCGTCAACATCCAACATGCTAGCTCGCGTAGACCCTCTTTGCCCTCCTTTGTTGTAGGGTTGGTTGTTAGGAGAGCAGCCAGCCATGCTGACGAAGCACAGAAGTTTAAGGAGAACTGTAGGTCAGCAAAAAAGTTTTCTTAGTTTTTACTATAGTTATTTAAAGAATTGGTAGAAATAAGATTGCGTCCAATAGATTTGAACCCCTCTGTCTCCGACATGGACCCAGTAAAATTGAATTCTCCGTGAAGATTGTAAGCATTATGAGAAATACAAAACAATAGGTCGAAATGCTTGGTGTAATAAGCTCTATCTCAACATGTCGAAATTATGCATGCATAAATAAATTTTAATCGTGTAGATATGTTCATGGTGATCTTGCAAACTTAAAGTTGATATGTTGATTCTTGTGTGGTACCCTATTTTACATCATCTGCGATGGAAGTGTGCTCTATTTTACATCATCTGCTATGACAAAAAGTGTTTGATGTTCTAAAATAATTTCTAGGTGCCTTAAAATACATCATATATTCGATGCACTTTTACATTTCAAACTCATAGTACTACATTGGATAGTAGTACATTTATGGCCAATTATGTCAAAATTATTTCATGATAAAGGCGTATATTTACTTTTGCCTTTTGTCTTCTTATCTTACCATTAGCTGTGCATTCATTACGAAGATCCAAAGATAATGTGTCTGATTCCTGTGGTTGGCAATTTAGCACAGCTGGCTCATAGGCCGGCGAGGCCACCTTGGATGGGCAAGCGGTCCAAAGTCCAGAATCTGCTCTGCATTGTTAATTTAAACATTGAACAGTATTAAGTCCCTTCTAAAATATAAGTATTTTTAGCTTTCCATAAATGTTTATATTTCAGGAAGGAGGTAACGTTTATGTGTCTTAATTCCCGCATTGGAAGCTGTACGTTTATGGTGAATAATATAATTGAAAAAGATATGCCGCAAAACACTTCTTTTGTTTATTGCTAGCATACTAAAGTATGACCAAGACTCGTTCGTCTTCATTAAGAAAATCCATTTATGGCGCAAATACACCTATCACAACAAATTTCATCTCCCATTGTCACTTCATAAAGAAAATCCATTTGACCAGCGTATCACAAAATTTGATCTCCCATTTATGCCTCAAGATTTGCCTCATCTTACTACATAGACCCACCAAATTAAAGCCTCACGATTTGCCCACTGGATCTTACTACATAAACCCACCAAAAGCCTCAAGATTTGCCTCCTCTCCATTCTCCCCAAACGAGACACCCAAAATGGCAGCGAGGCTTGTCATCCCCATCCTCCTAGTGCTCCTTGTCGTCTCCCATGTAGCCCTCGCCTCCATCGTGGAGGAGACGTGCGCGAAGGTGGAAAACATATCGCTCCGCAAGGAACTAGAGGCCGTCTGCGTGACCACGCTCCAGGCGGCACCGGGGAGCGCCACCGCCGACACACGCGGGCTGGCCGTGATCGCCACGAACCTGACGCTGGTCAACTACACGGCGGCGGTGGCCACGATCAAGGACCTGCAGCGGCACGGCGGCTGGACGGACGGCCAGCAGGCTGCGCTGGCCACGTGCCGTGAGCGGTACACCGAGGCGCTCAACGCGATGCATAGCGCCGTCCACGCGCTGGCCACGGGGCAGAAGCGGGCATACGAGGACAACATGGTCGCCGCCAGGAGGGCCTCCACCGACTGCACCGCCGCGGTCGTGGCCGCGGATAAGGAGGGTTCGCCTCTACGCAAGGTGAACGCCGACGCCGAGCACCTCACCGTCGTGGCCATGGTGATCTTTTTCTTGTTGTACTTGTAGCAAGCAGGATACCTGTGGATCTTGCCGTGTGACCTGTGTTAGATAGATCGATAGATCTATGAAAATAAAAACAGTAATTGAATGCGTGATTTGATTGCTTTGTGCCATTAATTTCATGTTCGTAATATTGAGATTTAGCTGTCTCCTTCGTGCTTCCCGTGAATGAGAGCGGCCATCATTACTGCTTCAGAACTTGACAAGTTTCAAGTCCAACTAGACGCAGACGCACACGCAGCGCGGAGCTTTTCAGGTCACAGAGGCAAAAAGAGCGGTCTACAGACCCACGTGTCTTGAAGCTAAATTCCAGTGTTGCATGGATAGAAGATTGTGGAAGATCGCTAGTAGAAGGCCGGAGGAACGTGAGCACTAGAGGCCAGGCCCTTTTTCTTCTCTTAGAGGCCCTTTTTCTTCTCTTAGAGCAACTCTAACAGAGGGAGAGACTTGTATAGAATCTCCCCATTAGTGAGGATCGTAGGATCAATTTAGAGAAATCATACTTTGGCTATGCGAAAAAATCTGAAAATAATTAGCAACATGCATATAGGTTGTATCTACAACTCCAAAAAATTTCAGCTCAAAATCTAATCTACACTTGGCGAAACAAAAAAGACAAATTCTGTTGTGAATAGTGTCAGATCTGGTTAAATAGTATTTCACACTATTCACATCTAGATTTATCTTTTTTGTCTCTCTGAGTGTATATCGAATTTGAAGTTGCAAATTTTTGGCATTGCATATATAACATAGATGTGTGTTCTCATTTTTTTTCAGAATTTTTGAACATGTTTTGTCTCTGCAAAAAATTAATCTCATAGATCCTATCTAAGATCTGATCCTACCTAAGTCTTCCCCCTCTAACAGAGCCCGTAAAACACGTCGGAACCGTATTTTTCCGGCCGATTTACGGGTTCGGGTTGAAAGTGGCGCAGAACAGAGACCAAACTCGCTGTCCGGCCCGAAAAACTTTTTCAGGGGCCCGAAAAATTTCAGACTCGGCCCCTATTAATACAGACTGAAAAACGTTTACAGACCTAAAACTGAACGGATTTCGCACCACTTATCTAGCGCCGCTGTCCGTACGACCGCCTCCAGCCATCGATTTCTCGCTGGTTTCCTAAAATCGTGAACCGCCAGTCAAACATCTTGATAGCCTGCTCCAATTCCAAGAGTGTCTATATCAATTTTCGGCGAATCTTCTCGATATAGACTAATTTCGGCGAGCGACCCAGTGCACGCAAACAGCAGCATCGCGGACGCATGCGCGGTCGGCCACTCTTATTTTCTCTCTTGCGCAGTGCATGCAAGCCGCAGCATCTGTCCCTGCGTACGCGTGCGTGCGTATATGAAGAAATCGCTCAGCCTTATCTAGCTTCTATGCAGGGCGGATTGCTAGCATACAAGGGCGGATGGCTATCCTATGATGGGCGGATGGCTAGCTGGAAAATAATTAGCAACATCTGTCAAGGAATTGCTCAGCCTTATCTCCAGCCATCGATCCCGCGGCGCCGTGCGAATTTCTTGTGAAGAAGATAATGACAGATCTTGTGAAGAAAAAGATGATTTTCGAATATTCCCTTTTTCAGTTTTAGTTTACAGGGTCTGTTCCGCGCCAATCGTTTTGCGACCCGTAAACATATTTTCGGAAGACTGAACTCGACTTTTTCAGTTTGCATTTTTACGGGCTCTACTAGAGATACTCTTAGCAGGGCCGCTCTACACTTTTCTTTCTTGCTCGAGCGGATGATGATAAATGAGGAAAAAAATTGCTGGGAACGGGCCGCACACTGCCTCTTCTAGGACCCTTCTTTAGATTGTGACACGTCACCCTCCGCGCACATCTCAAAGCTGCCTAGAATCCCCTCATTAGTAGATACGTATCTGTGCTGTACCTGGGAGTCGTAGTGCTGTACACAGTAGTCAAGATCATCAACCGCATCGCTCACCAGCCACATCTCACAGACGCGCTGGCGCCAGCGACCGTCCGCCTCATCGCCGCGGATTTCCGCTCACGACCTGCCCCAGCTTGCTGTACTGCATCTCGCGAAAGCGATGGACCAGCAAGCGCCCGATTCCTCACCGTCGCCTTCTGCTTGCAAGCCACCTCGCCGCGGCTTTGCTGCTTCTCGCGGAAGCTCGGGCGCCGGCGTGCGCCCGATTCAAGTGAAGGAACTAAGAGCATCTCCAGCCGCGTCCCCCAAAGCGTCCCCCAAATCGCGCCGGATTGAGCGTTTGGGGGACGTGTTTTGTTCGTGTCGCCTTTGTGGGACGTCGCTCCCCAGCCGCGTCCCCCAAACGCCGCCCCCAAACATTTAAAATACTTTTTTTGATTTTTTTATTTCAATTTCCACAAACTAATACATAATTTGGAACATGGTTTACACGAAAACACAGTTAGGCACATGGTTTTCCACAAACTAATACATAGTTTGAACCGTCGTGGACACAAATATAAAATTTTGCAAAGAAACTAAACCTAACTAGGCCGTGCATCGAAGGTTTCCTATGTTCGCTGCTAAGAAAGAACACTCGAGGGCACACCCGAGTCACCTAAACTGGAAAATCCAGCGGGGGATGGTGCCCTTGTTGGTTCTACCGAGGAGGCGAACATCCGTAAACCTCCGTGCACGTGTTCGCTGCGAAGAAAGAACACTCAGTCGTCCTCCTCGTCGGTGCTGTCGCCCTGGTAGTCCCGGCGGCACCGCGTCTCGTCGAAGACCTTGACGCTCATGTCCCTATCGCCGAAGTAGGAGAACAGGAGGATGAAGCCGGCTTGGAAGCTGTGGTGCCGCGCGAACTTCTCCCAACCGATGTTGAGGTACATCTTGTCGCGCGCGTCGTAGATCACGTCGACGATCCACCGGTAGTAGCCGCACGCAGCCTCCCGCAGATGCATCGTGCGCGGGCGATCATCGCCGGCGACGTAGTCGGCGAAGGAGTCCGGCAGCCTCTGGATGCCGCACGGATCGCCCTTGAGGACGAGGACGAACTCGAACCGCACGTCCGGCTCCACGTCCATCTCCGACGATGATGAAGCCGGCGGCGTGGAAGGCGACGACGAGCGTTCAGCTCTGCCGCGGCCACGACCACGACAACGACCACGGCCGCGAGGTCGGCCTCCGCCTCTACCGGACATAGCGTCGAGTCTTGTTCAGATGGTGGCGGCTAGGGTTTGGGAGAGAGGCGCTAGGGTTTGTGTGTGAGAGGGACGATGAGAGGCGGCCCTTTTATAGGCCGGAGGGAGGCGGGGGAGCGGTGGCGCGCATTAACGCCGACACGCAGAGCTAGGCGCGATGGGACGCGTCGCTGCGTCGCTGCGGGAACTGCACCGCCAATAACTTCCGTCGCGAGGTAGGCGACGGTTAGGTTAAAAATTTATTGTGCCGCTGACGAGTCAGCCCCGCCACTCCCCGCCTCGCTTTTCGTTGTGTCCGGCGTCCCCGGTGCGTCCCCTGTGGGACGGGGACGGGCTCGGGGCGCCGGACACCGTATGGGGGCGCGCCGGACAAAAATGGGCTTTGGGGAACGCGGCTGGAACGGTTTTTTTATCCGGCGCGCCCCAAATCCCTTTGGGGAACGCTTTGGGAGACGCGGCTGGAGATGCTCTAAGCCCAGCCCATGCCGTTCCACAAATTTCTTCTCCACTTCTATTTTCTCCTATAATTTTTAGCTGAAATTTGGTGTTCTGTTACGCAGGATTGCAAAATCAATGTTACGGACTGATGTGGAAAGCAACCAGGGGTTTCAGCTCCTAGAATCACGGGAGGGGCAGCGATTTGCACCAACCAATTCAATCCACGTCCGTCCGTAAGGTCTTTCCGTATGAATATTTCCGTAGGTCTGGGATTACCGCAGTGAACTTGTTCAATTATTTTAGACTTCCTCACATTCAGCTAGCAAAGATTTGATCTTCGATGTATAAAAAATTCTTGGCACTAGAATGCTGGATTGCTAGCAAGGTTCCCTCGGTTGCACTCATGCTACACTGCTTTTGTTCTTTGTGCCAAATTCTTTGGGCTTGCAACTATAAAAATGTTGAGTGTGAGGACGTCTTTGAAGATGAAGACAAAGCTTTTCAGCTGGGGCTCCAGAGCATCCATGATCCCTTTACATTATCTGCCATCTTCGAGGAAGATTGTAATTCAGCAGCTTACTTTGTAGCTGCTTTAGCTAGAAATTCAAGGAAAAAAAGTTTCTGGTTGGGGTCTGTCCCAAACAATCTAGTTGATCTAGTTGTCAAGTCTGTAAACTTTGTTATTACTAATCAATGAAATCCCCTTTTCCCGCCAAAAAGAATAATTGTTCTGTGTGCTATATGTCTATATTTGGATTGATGAATGAATGAACATATGGTTTTTCCCCTCAAGTATAAGATTATTTGCAATATTTTACTGAAAAGTGTAATCCTACCGCTAGAATGTACCCATTAATACTTCAGAATTCTTGACACGACCTATATTTGTCAATGGGCTTGAGCTCATACTTGAGTGCAGGTGGAGAACGCAACCACTGGAAGCCTACTGCATCGTTTGGTAAGAAGTACTCACTATAATGATCGAGTGCAACATTATGTAAATTTTGGTTGTACAACTAACATTTATACATTGACCAGAAGAAGGAAAAAGGTACTACTATGCCTACTCCTTCTGTCCTCCAGGATTAGGTTGATCAAAATCCAATCTTCGCGAAGGGTGCAGCACCTCCGAAGCTTGATCAGTTTGAAGTACAAGTTCAGTGTATCCTCCTTGGATGAATGGACAAAACATGGTCGAAGAATCCCCATAAAAATTAGTATTTGTGAAGTGTGGTACTGTACTATTAGAACTTGTGCCTGCCTCAAAAGATCCCTGTGCAATGAAAAGTTAGGAAATTGTTCAGAGGGTTTGTTTTATAATTATGTTGCATGAAAATGTCAGAAAAAATAGAGTAATTTGTCTTACGGCAAATTGTAAGGGACCTTGTCCATGAAACATATTATTAGAAAAGTGTGGCATTGTAACATTAGAGCTTGTTCCTTCCTGAAAAGTTTCATGTGTCATGAAAAGTTAGTAAATTGTTTACAGTTGTTCTTGCAAAATTATGTTACATAAAAATGTAAGAAAAACTTTAGTAACTTGTCTTACAGTAAATTGTAGAGGACCTTGTCCATGAAACATATTATTAGAGAAGTGCGGCATTGTAATATTAGAACCTGCTCCTGCCTGAAAAGATTGATGTCTCGTAGGACATTGTCTTGAGTTCTTGTGGTACAGTTAAATTACATGAATACAATTTTAAAAACCTCGTGCATCTGTCTTACGGTAAACTGTAGAGGACTCTGTCCCTGGTACATATTATTTGAGATGTGTGGAATTTCTATATTAGTTGTTGTACTTGCGTCAAAAGTTCCCTGTGTCATCATAAGTATTAAAATATTTCAAAAAATTATGGCACAGTTGTATTGCATGAAACATATTAAAGAACCGGTAGTAATTTGTCTTACCGTAAACTGTTGAGGGCCTTCTCCGACCGGAGGATCCGCCTTTACTTTGTTTCCAGCACCTGCTATTGATGAACCATATAAACGAGGCGAACTTTACTGCTTGTCTAATAGTGAGAGAAAGAATAGTTAGTGTAGCACTACCTTTTTTTGTTCCAGATTTTGGCTTCTTTGTTCCACTCTTTGCCTTCTTTGTTCCTTTCTTTTCAAGTGCATATTTTGCTCTCTTTACCATTGGACCTTTTATTGCTTGGAGAACTTTAAATGATATGTTTGCGTTGGTTAAATTTTCACTGCACACATTTGAATTCATAGCAACACTTTCAGGTTTGGCAGGTCCTCTTTGGCTTAGTGATTCATCTGCTTCTAGATCTAGCATATCTATAGCTTTCTCTAATTCTACAAGTAGCTCTTCTGAAACAGAGCACTTAAGTGCAACAGCGGTTGCTTTCCGAGAAATCCGAGCAGCACGTGTTTGTAAAGTTTCTTGAGGATTGTCGGGGTTATTCGAAGAATAACCTCTTTTTGCATATTTTGTCCATCTGTGCAGTATATATTGTGATGGCAAAGTGATAACCTCATTGATCTTGAACACTCGGAGTGCATGCTTGCATAACAGACCTATGACATAAATACACACATGTTATGAAATATTATCATATACTAAAAAATTGTCAAAATCTGATTGCATACCTTTGGATTCGTACTTTCTACAGGAACATGATATGGTCACATTCTCATGGTTGAAGGTAACTAGTGCGTCATCCTCAAGTTGCATCGCCATAACCTTATATGTTCTGATTGTTCCAACTGTGGAAACAATTTCGCACTTGACTGAATGTTGTTGTTTGAACTCCTCCTCAAAATCACTATAAATCCTCCTTGTATATGACTCAGCAGCAGTCTTCAACATAGGTAAATTTCTTACAAAAGGGACCGGTTTAGACTTCCATGACTTGAAATCCGCATCTAGTTCATTTTCACGAAGGCTAGCAGCACACTTCTCATATTCTACTACGAGCTCTAAAAGACAGAGCTTCTTGCGAAATTGTTTTTTGAATACATTGTTCATACCTTCGCTTCTTTGTGTTGAGGTCATGTCAGCGGAAAATTAATCATTGCGGTACACCGCAGCCCACTTCTCACGCAAATGTAGGGATACGTTGCATAGAAAACAAAAAATTTCCTACCGCGAGAACGCAAACCAAGCCAAGATGCAATCTAGAAGATGGGAGCAACGAGGAGATGATCGCGACTCACCCTTGAAGATTTCCAAGGCCTACAAGATGAGGCTCTTGTTGCTGCGGTAGACGATCACTTGCTGCTTTCAAAAGCGCGTAGAAGATCTTGACGGTGCTACAATCGGGCAGCACCTCCGTACTCGGTCACACGTTCGGTGTTGATGAAGATGACGTCCTTCTCCCCGTTCCAGCGGGCAGATGAAGTAGTAGCTCCTCCTTGACTCCGGCAGCACGACGGCGTGGTGGCGGTGGCGATGGAGATCTCCGGTGGAGCTTCGCTTAGCGTGCGGGAGAGGTGGAGGAGAGAGGGGGCGGCTAGGGTTTGGGAGAGGGGGTGGCCGGCCTCAAGGGGTGCGGCCAGCTTGTGGCTTTTTGTGGTGGTCGGCCCCCTCCCCTATGCCCCTCATTATATAGGTGGAACCCCAAGTGTTGGACTACAAGTCTTCGAATAAGACCCCAACTCAAGAACTTTCCATGTAGTAGGGAAACCTATCCAAGGTGGGACTCCCACCCAAGTGGGATTCCCACCCTTCCATGAAGGGGGGTGGCCGGCCCCCTTGGTGGAGTCCACCTTGGACTCCCCACTCTAGGGTTGGCCGGCCATGGGGAGGTGGAGTCCCTCCGGGACTCTTCCTTCCTTAGTGATTTCTTCCGGACTTTTCTAGAACCTTCTAGAACCTTCCATAAATGCACCGGATCATTTCCAAACTTGGAATATGACTTCCTATATATGAATCTTATTCTCCGGACCATTCCGGAACTCCTCGTGATGTTCGGGATCCCATCGACTTTGAACAATACTTCGAACTCCATTCCATATTCAAGTTCTACTATTACAACATCAAACCTTAAGTGTGTCACCCTACAGTTCGTGAACTATGTGGACATGGGTGAGAACTCTCTCCGACCAATAACCAATAGCGGGATCTAGAGATCCATAATGGCTCCCACACATTCAACGATGACTTAGTGATCGAATGAACCATTCACATACGATACCAATTCCCTTTGTCACGCGATATTTTACTTGTCCGAGGTTTGATCATCGGTATCACTCTATACCTTGTTCAACCTCGTCTCCGGACAAGTACTCTTTACTCGTACCGTGGTATGTGGTCTCTTATGAACTTATTCATATGCACCGAGAGGGCCCAGAGTATATCTATCCGTCATCGGGATGGACAAATCCCACTGTTGATCCATATGCCTCAACTCATACTTTCCGGATAATTAATCCCACCTTTATAACCACCCATTTACGCAGTGGCGTTTGATGTAATCAAAGTACCTTTCCGGTATAAGTGATTTCCATGATCTCATGGTCGAAAGGACTAGGTAACTATGTATCGAAAGCTTATAGCAAATAAATTAATGACGTGTGATGTCTACGGGAGCTTATATTCTTGTAGACAGTGTTGGGCCTCCAAGAGCAGAGGTTTGTAGAACAGCAGCAAGTTTCCCTTAAGTGGATCACCCAAGGTTTATCGAACTCAGGGAGGAAGAGGTCAAAGATATCCCTCTCATGCAACCATGCAACCACAAAGCAAGAAGTCTCTTGTGTCCCCAACACACCTAATAGGTGCACTAGTTCGGCGAAGAGATAGTGAAATATCAGGTGGTATGAATAAATGCGAGCAGTAGCAACGGCACCAGAAAAGTGCTTTGCTGTCCAGGACTGGTGTGTGGTTGATGGTGGTAATATTGCAGGAAGTATAGATGCAGTAAAACAGTAAACAAGCAGCGATAGCGATATTTAGGAACAAGGCCTAGGGATCATACTTTCACTAGTGGACACTCTCAACATTGATCACATAACAGAATAAATAGATAGATGCTAGACTCTACACCCTCTTGTTGGATGATGAACACCACTAACCGTGTAGGATTACACGAACCCTCAATGCCGGAGTTAACAAGCTCCACAATATTCAATGTTCATGTTTAAATAACCTTAGAGTGCATGACAGATCAACATAACCAAACCAAGTACTAACATAGCATGCACACTGTCACCTTCACACTACGAAAGGAGGAATAGATCACATCAATACTATCATAGCAATAGTTAACTTCATAATCTACAAGAGATCACAATCATAGCCTACACCAAGTACTACACGATGCACACACTCGTCACCATTACACCGTGCGGGAGGAATAAACTACTTTAATAACATCACTAGAGTAGCACGCAGATAAATTGTGATACAAAACACATTGCAATCATAAAGAGATATAAATAAGCACTTCACTATGCCATTCATAACGGTGAATAAGTATTCTGTGAAATATAGCCTAAGAGACCCACACGGTGCACACACTGTCACCTTTACACACGTGGGACAAGGAGTCTCCGGAGATCACATAAGTAAAACCCACTTGACTAGCATAATGACATCTAGATTACAAGCATCATCATATGAATCTCAATCATGTAAGGCAGCTCATGAGATTATTGTATTGAAGCACATAGGAGAGAGATTAACCACATAGCTACCGGTGCAGCCCCGAGCCTCGATGGAGAACTACTCCCTCCTCATGGGAGACAGCAGCGTTGATGGAGATGGCGGTGGTGTCGATGGAGAAGCCTTCCGGGGGCACTTCCCCGTCCCGGCGGCGTGCCGGAATAGAGACTCCTGTCCCCCAGATCTTGGCTTCGCGATGGCGGCGGCTCTGGAAGGTTTTCTCTGGTTTCGTCGAACGTGGTAGGGTTTTCGCCACGGAGGCTTTAAGTAGGCGGAAGGGCGGAGTCGGAGGCCTGACAGGGGGGCCACACACTAGGGCGGCGCGGGCCCCCCTTGGCCGCGCCGCCTTACTGTGTCGGCGCCCCGTGGCCCCACTTCGTCTCCCCTCCGGTCTTCTGGAAGCTTCGTGCAAAAATAGGAACCTGGGCGTTGATTTCGTCCAATTCCGAGAATATTTCCTTACTAGGATTTCTGAAACCAAAAACAGCGAGAAAACGAGAACTGGCACTTCGGCATCTCGTCAATAGGTTAGTTCCGGAAAACGCATAATAATGACATAAAGTGTGCATAAAACATGTAGATATCATCAATAATGTGGCATGGAACATAAGAAATTATCGATACGTCGGAGACGTATCAGCATCCCCAAGCTTAGTTCCTGCTCGTCCCGAGCAGGTAAACGATAACAAAGATAATTTCTGGAGTGACATGCCATCATAACCTTGATCATACTATTGTAAACACATGTAATGAATGCAGCGATCAAAACAATGGTAATGACATGAGTAAACAAATGAATCATAAAGCAAAGACTTTTCATGAATAGTACTTTCAAGACAAGCATCAATAAGTCTTGCATAAGAGTTAACTCATAAAGCAATAAATCAAAGTAAAGGTATTGAAGCAACACAAAGGAAGATTAAGTTTCAGCGGTTGCTTTCAACTTATAACATGTATATCTCATGGATAGTTGTCAATGCAAAGTAATATAACAAGTGCAATATGCAAGTATGTAGGAATCAATGCACAGTTCACACAAGTGTTTGCTTCTTGAGGTGGAGAGAGATAGGTGAACTGACTCAACATAAAAGGTAAAAGAATGGCCCTTCGCGGATGGAAGCATTGATTGCTATATTTGTGCTAGAGCTTTGGTTTTGAAAACATAAAGAGAGCATAAAAGTAAAATTTTGAGAGGTGTTTGTTGTTGTCAACGAATGGTAGTGGGCACTCTAACCCCCTTGCCAGACAAACCTTCAAAGAGCGGCTCCCATTTTATTTTATTTTTGGGTGGCACTCCTTCCAACCTTTCTTTCACAAACCATGGCTAACCGAATCCTCGGGCGCCTGCCAACAATCTCATACCATGAAGGAGTGCCTTTTTATTTTAGTTTTATTTAGATGACGATGACACTCCTCCCCACCTTTGCTTTCTCAAGCCATGGCTAACCGAATCCTTCGGGTGCCGTCCAACAATCACATACCATGGAGGAGTGTCTATTTTGGTTAATTAATTTGGGACTGGGAATCCCATTGCCAGCTCTTTTTGCAAAATTATTGGATAAGCGGATGAAGCCACTAGTCCATTGGTGAAAGTTGCCCAACTAGATTGAAAGATAAACACCACATACTTCCTCATGAGCTATAAAACATTGACACAAATCAGAGGTAATAAATTTTGAATTGTTTAAAGGTAGCACTCAAGCAATTTACTTTGGAATGGCGAAGAAATACCATGTAGTAGGTAGGTATGGTGGACACAAATGGCATAGTGGTTGGCTCAAGGATTTTGGATGCATGAGAAGTATTCCCTCTCGATACAAGGTTTAGGCTAGCAAGGTTATTTGAAACAAACACAAGGATGAACCGGTGCAGCAAAACTCACATAAAAGACATATTGTAAACATTATAAGACTCTACACCGTCTTCCTTGTTGTTCAAAACTCAATACTAGAAATTATCTAGACTTTAGAGAGACCAAATATGAAAACCAAATTTAGCAAGCTCTAGGTGTTTCTTCATTAATAGGTGCAAAGTATATGATGCAAGAGCTTAAACATGAGCACAACAATTGCCAAGTCAAATTATTCAAGACATTTTAGAATTACTACATGTAGCATTTCCCAATTCCAACCATATAACAATTTAACGAAGAATATTCAACCTTCGCCATGAATACTATGAGTAAAGCCTAAGGACATACTTGTCCATATGCAACAGCGGAGCGTGTCTCTCTCCCACACAATGAATGCTAGGATCCATTTTATTCAAACAAAACAAAAACAAAAACAAACCGACGCTCCAAGCAAAGCACATAAGATGTGATGGAATACAAATATAGTTTCAGGGGAGGAACCTGATAATGTTGTCGATGAAGAAGGGGATGCCTTGGGCATACCCAAGCTTAGACGCTTGAGTCTTCTTAAAATATGCAGGGGTGAACCACCGGGGCATCCCCAAGCTTAGAGCTTTCACTCTCCTTGATCATATTGTATCATCCTCCTCTCTTGACCCTTGAAAACTTCCTCCACACCAAACTCAAAACAAACTCATTAGAGGGTTAGTGCATAATCAAAAATTTACATGTTCAGAGGTGACACAATCATTCTTAACACTTCTGGACATTGCTCAAAGCTACTGGAAGATAATGGAACAAAGGAATCCATCCAACACAGTGAAAGAGGCAATGCGAAATAAAAGGCAGAATCTGTCAAAACAGAACAGTCCGTAAAGACGAATTTTAAAGAGGCGCCAGACTTGTTCAAATGAAAATGCTCAAATTGAATGAAAGTTGCGTACATATCTGAGGATCACGCACGTAAATTGGCATAATTTTCTGAGTTACCTACAGAGAATTAGGCCCAGATTCGTGACAGCAAGAAATCTGTTTCTGCGCAGTAATCCAAATCTAGTATGAACCTTACTATCAAAGACTTTACTTGGCACAACAATGCAATAAAAATAAGATAAGGAGAGGTTGCTACAGTAGTAACAACTTCCAAGACACAAATACAAAATAAAATTACTGTAGCAAAATAAACACATGGGTTATCTCCCAAGAAGTTCTTTCTTTATAGCCATTAAGATGGGCTCAGCAGTTTTAATGATGCACTCGCAAGAAATAGTATTTGAAGCAAAAGAGAGCATCAAGAGGCAAATTCAAAACAAATTTAAGCCTAACATGCTTCCTATGAAAAGGAATCTTGTACACAAATGAATTCATGAAGAACAAAGTGACAAGCATGAGAGGATAAAACACGAGTAACTTCAAGATTCTCAACATAAAGAGGGGAAACTTAATATTATTAAGATGCATATACCCATGTTTCCCTCTCTCATAATAACTTTCAGTAGCAACATGAGCAAACTCAACAATATAACTATCACATAAAGTATTCTTATCATGAGTCTCATGCATAAAATTATTACTCTCCACATAGGCATAATCAATTTTATTAGTTGTAGTGGGAGCAAATTCAACAAAGTAGCTATCATTATTATTCTCATCATCAAATATAGGAGGCATATTGTAATCATAATCAAATTTATCCTCCATAACAGGCGGTACTAAAAGACCAATATCATTATAATCATCATAAATAGGAGGCAAAGTATCATCAAAGCAAATTTTCTCCTCAATGCTTGGGGGACTAAAAAGATCATGCTCATCAAAACCAGCTTCCCCAAGCTTAGAACTTTCTATATCATTAGCAACAATGGTATTCAAAGTGTTCATGCTAATATGTTCCATGGGTTTTTTAATTTTCGCATCAAACCATCCATGTCTTAAATCAGGAAATAGAATAAGAAGCTCATTGTTGTCCATTATGCCAAACTAGTGTAAACAAGAAACAAACAGATGCAATTGCAGGATCTAAAGAAAATAGCTTCGAGCACACACACAACGGCAACAGAAAAGTACTTTACCTGAGACCGGAGTATGAATGCCTTTTACCTTTCCTCCCCGGCAACGGCGCCAGAAAAGTGGCTAGTTGCCGGGGTCCGGTGTGTGAGTGCCGTTTACCTTTCCTCCCTGGCAACGGCGCCAGAAAAGTGCTTGATGTCTATGGGAGCTTCTATTCTTGTAGACAGTGTTGGGCCTCCAAGAGCAGAGGTTTGTAGAACAGCAACAAGTTTCCCTTAAGTGCATCACCCAAGGTTTATCGAACTCAGGGAGGAAGAGGTCAAAGATATCCCTCTCATGCAACCCCGCAACCACAAAGCAAGAAGTCTCTTGTGTCCCCAACACACCTAATAGGTGCACTAGTTCGGCGAAGAGATAGTGAAATACAGGTGGTATGAATAAATGCGAGCAGTAGCAACGGCACCGGAAAAGTGCTTTGCTGTCCAGGACTGGTGTGTGGTTGATGGTGGTAATATTGCAGGAAGTATAGATGCGATAAAACAAGTAAACAAGCAGCGATAGCGATATTTAGGAACAAGGCCTAGGGATCATACTTTCACTAGTGGACACTCTCAACATTGATCACATAACAAAATAAATAGATAGATGCTAGACTCTACACCCTCTTGTTGGATGATGAACACCACTAATCGTGTAGGATTACACGAACCCTCAATGCCGGAGTTAACAAGCTCCACAATATTCAATGTTCATGTTTAAATAACCTTAGAGTGCATGACAGATCAACATAACCAAACCAAGTACTAACATAGCATGCACACTCGTCACCTTCACACTACGAAAGGAGGAATAGATCACATCAATACTATCATAGCAATAGTTAACTTCATAATCTACAAGAGATCACAATCATAGCCTACGCCAAGTACTACACGATGCACACACTCGTCACCATTACACCGTGCGGGAGGAATAAACTACTTTAATAACATCACTAGAGTAGCACGCAGATAAATTGTGATACAAAACACATTGCAATCATAAAGAGATATAAATAAGCACTTCACTATGCCATTCATAACAGTGAATAAGTATTCCGTGAAATATAGCCTAAGAGATCCACACGGTGCACACACTGTCACCTTTACACACGTGGGACAAGGAGTCTCCGGAGATCACATAAGTAAAACCCACTTGACTAGCATAATGACATCTAGATTACAAGCATCATCATATGAATCTCAATCATGTAAGGCAGCTCATGAGATTATTGTATTGAAGCACATAGGAGAGAGATTAACCACATAGCTACCGGTACAGCCCCGAGCCTCGATGGAGAACTACTCCCTCCTCATGGGAGACAGCAGCGTTGATGGAGATGGCGGTGGTGTCGATGGAGAAGCCTTCCGGGGCACTTCCCCGTCCCGGCGGCATGCCGGAACAGAGACTCCTGTCCCCCAGATCTTGGCTTCGCGATGGCGGCGGCTCTGGAAGGTTTTCTCTGGTTTCGTCGAACGTGGTAGGGTTTTCGCGACGGAGGCTTTAAGTAGGCGGAAGGGCGGAGTCGGAGGCCTGACAAGGGGGCCACACACTAGGGCGGCGCGGGCCCCCCCTTGGCCGCGCCGCCTTACTGTGTCGGCGCCCCATGGCCCCACTTCGTCTCCCCTCCGGTCTTCTGGAAGCTTCGTGCAAAAATAGGAACCTGAGCGTTGATTTCGTCCAATTCCGAGAATATTTCCTTACTAGGATTTCTGAAACCAAAAACAGCAGAAAACAGGAACTGGCACTTCGGCATCTCGTCAATAGGTTAGTTCCGGAAAACGCATAATAATGACATAAAGTGTGCATAAAACATTTAGATATCATCAATAATGTGGCATGGAACATAAGAAATTATCGATACGTCGGAGACGTATCAACGTGATCTTATGCTACGCTTAATTGGGTGTGTCCATTACATCATTCATATAATGATATAACCTTGTTATTAATAACATCCCATGTTCATGATTATGAAACTAATCATCTATTAATCAACAAGCTAGATAAGAGGCTTACTAGGGACTCATTGTTGTTTTCATATCACACATGTATCAATGTTTCGATTAATACAATTATAGCATGGTATATAAACATTTATCATAAACATAAAGATATATAATAACCACTTTTATTATTGCCTCTTGGGCATATCTCCAACAGTCTCCCACTTGCACTAGAGTCAATAATCTAGATTACATTGTAAGGTACCTAACACCAATGGCATTCTGGTGTTGGTCATGCTTTGCCCTAGGGAGAGCTTTAGTCAACGGATCTGCTACATTCAGATCAGTGTGTACTTTTCAAATCTTTACTTCTCCATCTTCGATGTACTCGCGAATCGAATGATAACGCAACTTGATATGCTTCAGCCTCTTGTGTGACCTTGGTTCTTGTGCATTGGCGATGGCACCCATGTTGTCACAGTAGATGACTAGTGGGTCCAATGCACTAGGAACCACACCGAGCTCTACAATGAACCTCTTCATCCATACCGCTTCTGATGAAGCCTCCGAAGCCGCTATGTACTCCGATTCTGTTGAAGACTTCGCCACCGTGCACTGCTTCGAGCTTGCCCAGCTTACTGCAGCACCATTCAATATAAACACGTACCCGGATTGTGACTTAGAGTCATCAGGAGCAGTGTTCCAACTTGCATCGGTGTAACTGGTTACAACGAGCTCTTGGTCACCTCCATAACAAAGAAACATATCCTTAGTTCTTTTCAAGTACTTCAGGATATTCTTGACCACTATCCAGTGTTCCATTCCTGGATCACTTTGATATCTGCTAGTCAAACTAACAGCATGTGCTATATCCGGTCTTGTACATAGCATGGCATACATGATAGAGCCTACTGCCGAGGCATAGGGGATCTGACTCATCCTTTCTCTTTCTTCTGTCGTAGCCGGACCTTGAGTCTTACTCAAGACCTTGCCTGGTAACATAGGTAAGAATCCTTTCTTACTTTCGTCCATTCTAAACTTCTTTAGAATATTGTCCAGGTATGTACTCTGTGATAGCCCTATTAGGCGTCTTGATCTATCTCTATAAATCTTGATGCCTAATATATACGATGCTTCACCAAGGTCTTTCATTGAAAAACTATTATTCAAATAACCTTTTACACTACTTAATAGTTCTATATCATTCCCAATCAATAATATGTCATCTACATATAATATCGGGAACGCTACTGAGCTCCCACTCACTTTCTTGTAAATACGAGGCCTCTCCATGACACTCGTATAAACCCGAAGTCTTTGATCACCTTATCAAAGCGTCGGTTCCAACTTCTCGATGCTTGCTTTAGTCCATAAATTGAACGCTGAAGTTTGCATACTTTGTCAGCATTTTTAGGATCGACAAAACCTTTGGGTTGTACCATATACAACTCTTCCTCAATGTCTCCATTAAGGAACGCCGTTTTGACATCCATCTGCCAAATCTCATAATCGAAAAATGCAGCTATTGCTAACAAAATCCTCACAGATTTTAGCTTCGCTACAGGTGAGAAAGTCTCATCGTAGTCAACACCTTGAATTTGTTGGAAACCCTTTGCGACAAGTCGAGCTTTATAGACAGTAATATTACCATCAGCATCTGTTTTTCTCTTGAAGATCCATTTATTCTCGACAGCCTTGCGGCTATCAGGTAAGTCTACCAAAGTCCATACTTTGTTATCATACATGGATCCCATTTCGGATTTCATGGCTTCTTGCCATTTGTTGGAATCTGGGCTCATCATCGCTTCTTCATACGTCGCAGGGTCTTCATCATTGTTGTCCACAATCATGACATTTAGACAAGGATCGTACCAATCAGGAGTGGCACGTTCCCTTGTCGATCTGCGAGGTTCAGTAGCTATCTCATTCGAAGTTTCATGATCATTATCATTAGCTTCCTCTGTTGTCGGTGTAGGTGGCACAGGAACAACTTCCGGTACTGCGCTACTCTGATCAACAAGTGAAGATTCATCAATCTCATCGAGTTCTACTTTTCTTCCAGTCACTTCTTTAGTGAGAAATTCTTTCTCAAGAAAGGTTCCGTTCTTAGCAACAAAGATTTTGCCTTCGGATCTGTGATAGAAAGTGTACCCTATAGTTTCCTTAGGGTATCCTATGAAGATGCATTTCTCCGGCGTCGTGGCGGTGGCGATGGAGATCTCCGGCGGAGCTTCGCTAAGCGTGCGGGAGAGGTGGAGGAGAGAGGGGGCGGCTAGGGTTTGGGAGAGGGGGTGGCCGGCCTCAAGGGGTGCGGCCAGCTTGTGGCTTTTTGTGGTGGCCGGCCCCCTCCCCTATGCCCCTCATTATATAGGTGGAACCCCAGGTGTTGGACTACAAGTCTTCGAATAAGACCCCAACTCAAGAACCTTCCATGTAGTAGGGAAACCTACCCAAGGTGGGACTCCCACCCAAGTGGGATTCCCACCCTTCCATGAAGGGGGTGGCCGGCCCCCTTGGTGGAGTCCACCTTGGACTCCCCCCTCTAGGGTTGGCCGGCCATGGGGAGGTGGAGTCCCTCCGGGACTCTTCCTTCCTTAGTGATTTCTTCCGGACTTTTCTATAACCTTCTAGAACCTTCCATAAATGCATCGGATCATTTCCAAACTTGAAATATGACTTCCTATATATGAATCTTATTCTCCGGACCATTCCGGAACTCCTCGTGATGTCCGGGATCCCATCCGAGACTTCGAACAATACTTCGAACTCCACTCCATATTCAAGTTCTACTATTACAACATCAAACCTTAAGTGTGTCACCCTACGGTTCGTGAACTATGTGGACATGGGTGAGAACTCTCTCCGACCAATAACCAATAGCGGGATCTGGAGATCCATAATGGCTCCCACACATTCAACGATGACTTAGTGATCGAATGAACCATTCACATACGATACCAATTACCTTTGTCACGCGATATTTTACTTGTCCGAGGTTTAATCATCGGTGTCACTCTATACCTTGTTCAACCTCGTCTCCTGAAAAGTACTCTTTACTCGTACCGTGGTATGTGGTCTCTTATGAACTTATTCATATGCTTGCAAGACATTAGACGACATTCCACCGAGAGGGCCCATAGTATATCTATCCGTCATCGGGACGGACAAATCCCACTGTTGATCCATATGCCTCAACTCATACTTTCCGGATACTTAACCCCACCTTTATAACCACCCATTTACGCAGTGGCGTTTGATGTAATCAAAGTACCTTTCCGGTATAAGTGATTTACATGATCTCATGGTCGAAAGGACTAGGTAACTATGTATCGAAAGCTTATAGCAAATAACTTAATGACGTGATCTTATGCTACGCTTAATTGGGTGTGTCCATTACATCATTCATATAATGATATAACCTTGTTATTAATAACATCCAATGTTCATGATTATGAAACTAATCATCTATTAATCAACAAGCTAGTTAAGAGGCTTACTAGGGACTCATTGTTGTTTTCATATCACACATGTATCAATGTTTCGGTTAATACAATTATAGCATGGTATATAAACATTTATCATAAACATAAAGATATATAATAACCACTTTTATTATTGCCTCTTGGGCATATCTCCAACAGCAAAACCATATAGAGTTTGTATCCATGAATTCTCCACAAGATCATAAGTAATCAAGAATTCTTGCCACTTCTTCTCAAAGTATGCCACTGAATTTTCAAGGTATACAACTATCTTAAAGTCAGCAAGAAACGGAGGATGGTTTGAAATTACATGGCTAAGATGCTTGGCAGCATTTTGATAAATGTGCCAAAGACAGAGACGGTGTTTCGTGCCTGGAAAAACCTTGTCAATTGCCTTGGCCATAGTTGCACATTGATCTGTGAAAATTGTAACAGGTCGTTTGCCACTGTTAAAAATGTGTTGAAGAGCCATATTAATGAATCGGTGGTTTCATCAAATAATAGCGCAGCTCCAAAAAGAATTGTCTGTTTATGATGGTTAGTTCCAAGAAGTGGTGCAAAGGGCATCTCAAACTTATTTGTTTGAAAAGTGGTGTCAAATGACAAAGCATCGCCAAAGCAAGCATAATCCATGATAGATTGACCATCTGCCCAAAAGAAATTAGCTATCCGGCAATCCTGCTCATCTAATTGTATGGCATAGAAAAAAAGAAGGATCTTCTAACTGTTTGTTTTTCAAGAATTCCAACATTTGTTTGTGCATCATTGACATCCAAATACTTCTTTCGTTCGCGGCCAATATAATTATTGCTATCCACCCGCAAGAAAGGTACATGTTAAGGTCCTCCATACCACTGCTTGAAAAACTTAAACACTTGGGCAGGCTTTAATCCCTCTTCCCTCATATGACCAATCACAAGTTTATCAGACTCTACCAAACGATGCTGCGACCGCAACATGTGTCTCTTATCTGGACTTGCGAGATAATGATTGTGCTCAAGTACAACCTTCTGCACCGTCCAAACTCCCTCACGAGTAATACTGAACTGAATGCGGGCATCACAACTAGACCTTGTGGCAGCATTTTGTTTCAGAGTGTCATGTTTCGAATGAGTACCTCTTTTCCCTTCGTTACTACAAACTATATGTTTCTGATATATTGATTTATCAGGTCTCAACTTTGAGTGGCTCTTTTGGATGTTAAAACCAATCTTACCGGCATACTCGTTGTAAAATTCGTATGCATCCTCCTCCGACTTGAAAGCCATTCCAATTTTAGGAACAAGTAATTCAGAACTAGTACCATGGACCTACATTCAAATATATTTAAACTTAATTTCTACGAATAAATCATGACATTGTTTGCACAAATACATAGATCAGTTTTGTACCTCATTGGAGTTTGCCATTGTAGATGAAGCTTTCAAGGTGGACAGATTTGAGCTCGATTGGATCGCCGTGAACGTGGAAGCCCGTTCATCTGGCGCGTGAATTGTCTTGTCGCCGGCAAGGGGCGAGGAGGTGGCCATGGCAACATGATCATGGGATGAGTCTACTGTGAAGGAAGAAACCGGCTGCGCGCCAGCGGAAGCAGCGTTGTACTGGACATTGGAGACATCGGATCCTGTCTCCACCTCACCACCAGCAATACCGGCATTGTGCAGAACATCGACGGTATCGCCTCCTGTGATCACCTCACAACCAGCGACAGCAGCGTTGCACTGCACATCGGTGATCTCAACTACTGTGGTCACCTCCTGATCGTTGGACATTAGCACTACAGCTGCGGCAACGTCAGATTGCCAGACGGCGGAGCTAGCTTCGGCGGCAAGTAGTTTCGCTATTCACCTGGTTCCGTCTTTCTCTACAATAGCAATCTATTTTCGTTATCTATTTCCGTTCGTTGCAAGTAATGAGATCTTCCAGATTGTCCGGCTAATATGAAGGCCTACGGATAGAACGTACGTATCATCCTTTTTTTCCTTTCCTCCGACCGATACGTCCAGGTACAGCACAGATACGTATCTACTGATGAGGGGATTCTAGGCAGCTTTAAGATGCGTGCGGAAGGCGACGTGTCACAATCTAAAGAGGGGCCCTAAAAGAGGCAATGTGCGGCCCGTTCCCAGCAAATATTTTTCCGATAAATGACATACAAAATGAATTGGAAAAGGGATGACCCAAGAGCACCGGAAGGTAAGTTAGCTACAACAGTCAAATAATTGTGTCATCTTCCAAAAGCATTCTGTCTCTTCTGTCATCTTCCAATCTATTCATCATTAATTGTGGGAGCTCATTGGAAGTATTCGTCATTAATTATAGCATGTTCAGCCTTTCAGGCATCCATACATGCCAACCAAAATCTAATGAACAACAAGCACATCTGTCAACATTACGAACATCGATCCCAGTCCCATTGCTTCTCTTCACTCGTGAACAAGCTGCACACCAGTACGACATACAGTTTCAGAAAAGAGGCTTACCAATGGTCGGAAACTTTTTGATAAGTGTTGACGTTGCATGGCTGATGATATCTTGGTTCGAATTGGTAACTTTTTTGGTAATCCAGCGTGTGTTGTTCATTCCTCCTTATTATCTTCACATGCATTCATTTGCTGAAGGAATTCAATTTTATATTTGCAAAGAATGGGACTTCGATCACTATCATCATTTCATTTGTGCGTGGGCTGCCTTATATCGACAGGCCAGTTACAATGTAATATGCTCACTTTCGAAGATTTACAGTATGATAGAGCCCGATTGGCGCATCAATCTGTTTCTCTTTACAGTAAGTTGAATTCTGAGCAGCTGCTTATTTATCATGAAATTACAGGTGCTCTGTCTGGGCGGAGGCGGCACCGACCATGGTCAGATGGGCGAGCTCCGTCTGGGCGGAGGCGGCACCGACCATGGTCAGATGGGCGAGCTCCTTCTGGCAGAAGACGACCTTGAGCTCGCGGGGCGCGATGCAGCTCTGTGGCAGTGGCTCACGGTCGGAACCGTTCACCCGCGTCAGCGGGCACCGCCGCTTGAAGTACCCGGGGTCCCCCTTGCACGCCACCATGACGCCGCAGTCGTCGATTTTGACCTGATCCATGGGGCACCCGTTGGTGAGGTTCAGAGGGCAGCCCAGCGCCGGGCACTGCCCGCCGGCGCTGAACAGGGGGGTGACCACCGTCGCCAGGTTGAAGCCGTCCTCGAGGCTCACGCTGTACGTCGCCAGGTCCTCGGTGGAGTGCACGGCCAGCTGGACCACCGTCCTCGGCGGCGACGAGCCCGTGTCGCAGCTGGTCGGCGTCCTGCAGAAGGTGCGCGCCACCACGCTGCCAGCCCAGAAGGTGTCCGGGAAGGGGAAGGAGACCAGCCCCCCGTTGGGGTCGAGCTCGACGGTGTTGTCGGAGATGGAGGAGAAGTTCCCGTTGGGGGTGACCAGCGGGGTCACGGGGAACGGGCAGAGGTTCTGCAGGGTCAGCTTGGTGTCCACCGCCGATGCCGCCAGAGCGGCGGCGGCCGCAAGCAGAAAGGCGAGGGCGAGGCGCTCGGCCATGGTAGCCATGTGCTCTTGTTTCTTGGCTTTGCAGGGGTGGTGATGAACTGGTGATATCGTTTAGGCGGACGTGCAAGGCTGTTTATATAGGCAAGGCGCCGTGAGTGCTATGCGTGTTAGAATAACCATGGAGTTCTACGGTTACTTAGCTACGAAGGAGAGCTAGCATCACACTGATTTTTATTCACTCTGCATTCCAGCCCGTATGGATCGATGGATGCCTGGATTGGTCCCGTCATGGCGAACGTGGTTTCTATTCTTGAGAATGTAGCCTGCCCTTGTTGAGCAGAGATGCATCTAATTTCTTCCCGGAGGTTACATTAGCTACTTCCGGATGTGGCGTACTGGTCTTCCCCAGCCCGGTGCATAGCTAAGTATGTGAAGAATCAGTATAAACTGGTCACCGCCCACCCAAACTGAATTCAGTTCTGCAGGGGAATGGAGCTTCCACTTATAAAGTTATCACCAACTCATCATCAGGTTTCTCTTTCTGTACTAGGCACACTCGCAGACCTCAGAGTCATGGACTTATCCTCAGGATATGGTCTCTTGCAGTTATCAACTGTGCATCCAAATTAGTGATCTTGCTAATAAAAGAGCCATCGTCATCCTCGTTGGGACGCAAGAAGGCCTCCAACGTTGCGGCTATTTCTTTATTGATGCCATCCTCATCCTCATAGGGTATGTGAAGAATAATCAGTATAAACTGGTCATCGCGCACCCAAACGGAAATTCAGTTCAGTAGGGGAATAATCAGGAACCCTTCAAACACAAGGAACAGATCATACATAGGAAACTAATCTGCGTAGACGTTTTGGGTTTTTCAGAATGTTTTGAGGATGCACCATGAACAGCACCCACCCTTAATAACTTCGAATAATAAGCACATGAAAAATAAGTGGGTTCAGCCTGAACAGGCATCTTTTCCTTTATCCACTAAGCAGAATGTAAATGTGGCAACTAGCAGAATAACAGGTTTCAGGATGACACAAGAATATGCTAGGTTCTGATGGCCATATTGTGTTTCGAAGAGCTGGTTTAGTGACTGAATAATTGTTTACAGGACAGTGGAAAGGGTTATCCATGAATTGAGTATCCGTTGCATGTGGTTGCCTCATCCGGACTTCTGCAATATCAGCCTCGACAAGATTCAATACACTTTTCATCTTTATTTTGGCTAACAATCCCATTTACTTGGAGGAGCCGAGGTGTTCCTGGTGTGCATCACGAGCACAAAGGAAGAGCACCAACTCCAAGAGGACCGCACTGCCGTGATCATGAAGACGATGTGCACGATGCTTGATCTGCACGAGTTCTTTGGTTAGTTAGCTACGAAGGAGAGGATCACACTGATTTTTATTTACTCTGCATTCCAGCCCGTATGGATCGATGGATGCCTGGATTGGTCTTGTCATGGCGAGTGGTTTCTATTCTGGAGAATGTAGCGTGCCCTTGTTGAGCAGAGATGCATCTAATTTCTTCCCGGAGGTTACATTAGCTACTTCCGAATGTGTTCTCCAGCTGGTGCATAGCTTCTTTCACATGGAGTGGTTCAGACGATATATCTGATATTAGTGATTTTGCTTGCCCGCGCGCCAGGTTCTTGCTCAATGAAGAATACTTACTGACCATGCATTTCTATCAATTTTAGGAACAGACAAGAACCAGTAGCACGTTTCGCGGTGTTGGGGACAAAACTGGTCACCGCCCACCCAAACTGAACGAAGGCGTGTCGGTCCAAAGATGAGGGCGGCCTGGGGATCCGGTGCCTGTACACGCAGAACCTCAAGCTCCTTCATCGTCTGCACTCCGACAGCTGTGGTGCCTCGTCGCCGCTCTGCTCTGGCCGGACCTCACTGGCAGCAGCTGGTGCTGCTCTCTGGGTTGATGCCTGGCTCTCCGAGATCCCGCTGTCCCCGCCTTGTTCACGCACGCACTGGCGGACGAGCACGCAATTAAGTGTGCGCACGGTGTTCATCGGCACCAAGATTAGTTTGGATCGGATGCGAGAGAAAAAAGATCTTGAAGCTAGCTTCTCTTGCAGTAGTATGATCGATGGCTTGTGTTGTTGTTTTGAAATCATCATCAGAAAAGAAAGAAAAGGGAAGGGCGGCGTAAGTTTTTTTTTTTTTTTTTTGGAACTAGTAACAGGAGTTACTTCTATCCCGAGCGACTTGACGTTCCAAACTTGAAAATTTATTGGAGCAACTGTGTGAAGTCGTGAGCCTTCACAGTCGCCAATCATGCGTTGACTTGACTTTTGATGTTGATAATATTTATGTGTGGCCTCCATACCTGTTTTGTTTGCTGAATGTGGAACGATAAGATGAACTCCTGACATGCAGTGCTTTTGGAATCATTTTTCTTGGGGCATTTTATGATTTGTGTTTGTAAGGCGACACTATTTATTATGTATTATAATACTTTGAACCGATCTCTGAAAGGTTATTTGCAATTTTTATTTCGGGGGATTATGTTGTCCTCCCATCCCGGACGATTCTTTGAGTGGAGCTTGGTGGTGGTCATGGTGTAATAATCTTTCTGTTCGAGTTGTCACATCGGTCCTCCAGATGATACGTTCCAACACTGACAACATTTTTCTTATGTCAGATATTTATAGTGTAAGATAATGAGTATTGGCCCTTATTAAGTGTAGATGTGTTGCACTGTCAATCAAAGAGGATAAGCTATGGCAAACAGAGTTACAGAGTTTGGCTCTGGTGGTTAGGTCCATTATGGTGGAACCAGCCCACCCAGGTTCAAGTCCTAGATTTGACATGGGTGTTTGCATTTACCTGGATTTATTTCAGGATTTAACCGGCGCTATGCTTTCAGTGGTAGGTGACGTGCCCGTGAACAGCGAGGCGCCAGTGGTGACTTCGTCAACCTCAAGATATGCCGGCTCAGTCCCTCGAAGGTGCCCATAGGGGTAGGGTGTGCGTGCGTGCGTTCATAGGGGTGTTTGTACGTGCGTGTTTGTGAGCGTCCGCGTTGTACTCGTGTTCTCAAAAAAGGGATAAGCTATGGGTAGACAAGAATGCTCTAGTGATTTTTGTTGTTGTTGAGTAGAACTTTGATTGGTCGATACTATTTCGGCAATGACAAGGGATTAACTTGTCAATGTCTACAAGTTGTAGACTAGGGTTTTGCTGGAAGTAGAGGGCAAGTACATCTCGAAGGTTTCAGCCGGAAAAGTACTCGACTACTAGAAAACGAGGGTTGTGTTGACAATGAAATCGATCCTCTCTTTATCCCTCGACTCCCCACTATATAGGAGGCGGAGCCGAGGGTTTCGTAATACACAAGTTACAAAGTTCGGGAAACTCTTTGAGTTCGTCCCGTAATAGTTACAAGTCATTATTCCTAATACAACTCTATATTTCCCAACTATTTCATAACCGGGCTTCCGGGCTTCATAATCTTCGGGTCGTGGGCCTTCGATAAACCCCGGGTACCTTCTTCGGCAGGCCCATTAGGGATGCCTATGTCAGTAGCCCCGAGATTTTGCCTCGAATCGAAGAATCATGGAAAATCTCCATCTTTACAATTACCATATGGTTTCTTCGAATCAATAAACAACCTTTATGAAGTAATCGTATGTTGTACAGGGATAACGGTAATGGGGCTGGTTCATCTGTCGGATCAGGTACCAGTTAACTGCTCTTGTGGCAATCCGCAAAAACCTACTTTAAGATCACGTCCCTGGACATGATCTCGGGATACTGACGTAATTCGACATGTGTCGCTTAAGGTCTTACCAGATGCCGAATTCGAGTTATGTTTTATCGGGTACCTAACGCGTCCGTTAGGATTTTTCCTCGTATCTGTTGATACGGAAAAAGTAGCAAAACGCCGTCGAGAGGCGGTGCTACGCCGCGCGAGACAGATCCTGGGGACTTACCTTCGCAAAGTATTGCGACATTAAGAGATTAATTCGCGACGAGGCGCTCCGAGAATATATTGTCGAGTGCCTTTTTCAGCTGCTGAAATAGCACATTTATTCGAGTCAACGGATGACTTGTATATTGTTATCTTGTCCTCCCGATGGGAGTATATGAAGAGTTATTTTATAACTCGGAATATGCTCACCATGACTTCTTGAATTTCATCGGGCACGCGAACAACGTTCCCGATGGGAGTAGCCCCCGAGGCTACAAAACCAAGTGCTTGTACTTGGTTGTAGGCTCACATTTTTAGCACCTTTGTCGTTATATTGTCATTTCTTCTAATTCTTCCCTCTTTATCGGGTGCGCGACTAGCGCTCCCGATGGGAGTAGCTCCCGAGCATATGAACAAATGCTTGTATTTGGTCATAGGCTCTCGCCTTTTCTTTATTGTCATGCTCGAAACTTCCTTGTCGATATTCTTGATAAAACTGCTCGAAGTTCTCTCTTAATGACGTTGTTTTTTATGACAGCTGTAGACTAGTGTTTATCCTTCTGCCTCAACTCCGTTACCAAACCTCTTTAAAAAGTAGCCCCCGAGCATTTGAACAAAAACTTGTATTTGATCAAAGGCTCCCGAAATTATCATTGATACTCCTCTCGTCGACAACCTTCAAAATATTTGCAACCGCAGTTTTCTACATAATGACGTCATTGCTGATGATAGCCATGATCACTGTATCGGGAAGGCGCGAACTCTGTCCCGTCATTGACTTGTGGGACCAAAAGTCTGCGAGTACTTGACACGTTATGCAAGTGGGGGACACACGTCCTCCACTTTCCCTAGCACACGCGCTGTAGCGCCTT